>NW_027437196.1:4535000-4707500 GCF_033239565.1 Halichoeres trimaculatus | reverse complement strand
ATTGTAGCAGTTTGCCGCCAGAGTCTGCGCAGTACAGACTGTGAGGGATTCTGGGAGAATCTGAGAGGAGCCAGGTGTCAAAAATACGTTTTTTTTTCTTTCGAGAGTCTAATCACTTCGAACGAAACTTTTCAGAAAAAAAGAGGACTTGGATATATGGCAGCCAAATGATATCTTCAAATCACCACAACAATCAGACGTGAGAAACATTTCTACGAGGTGTACTAATTTTTTAAAGTTTGACCACAGCCCATCTGGAAGGACTGGAGAGATGGATCTTTTGACCTATACTGCAGCCAGCCACCAGGGGGAGCAGTTTTTGTGGAGACCTCACTTTAAGCTGAGCAAGATGACATCTATTTTTTTTACAGTCTATGGCTGTCATTGCGTCCATTTCCACAGCCCTAGTTCTAACTTAATTTGCTGACGTAATAACTCCAGAATATTTCCAGTTTTCTCACTTAGTACCCAAAGATGCAAAGGGGTTTCCTTCAAATGATTGAGTCAAATTATGATTCTGTATCAAAACTTGGTACCTTACACCTGATACCAGGATCAGATCGGAGCATCCTGAGAAGGAAGATAGATATAAGGACTGGATAGATGAAGCTCATCTAAAAAGATGGCATCCAACCAACTTCCCAGCAAAACCAGTACACTGTCTTCTTAAGAAGGTCGGCCTAGACTGCAAAAATCTGAAATCTTATCAAGTGATTTTGTCTTTTTCAGTAGAAATGTCTTTTTAGACTTGATATGAGCAACATTCACCTGACCGGTGCAGAAAAATGTCTTGTCTCAGGTTATTTAAAGACAAAAATGAAGTCTGAATTTCTTGAAACAAGTTAAAAAAAATCTGCAAATGGAACAAGGGAAAAGTTAAGCTAAAAACGTCAAACGCTAAAGTTAAGTTAAAGCTGCAGCAGTTTTCAGTTTGTCGCTCAGCGTCTGATGTTTACGTCAGAAACAGTTTCTCACATCAGCTTCTCTCTATGATCGGATTTAGAGATGAAAACTTGAGTTAATCTCGTCATGGACTGTATGACTTTCCATGTGTGGAGAGTTTTTGTGAAGGTCTGAAATCTTCTCTCACCCCAGTGTGTGTGTATGTGTGTATGTGTGTGTGTGTTCTCTCACACACACACATGGGATCTCTTTCCATTAGTTTTTCTCCTGGGTGTGTTTGTTGTGTGTGTTTCAGATGTATAAAAGATTAAAGCAACTCTCTAACACTTCCCTCGACAGCATCTCTGTGTGTGTATACCTCTGAGTGTGTGTGTGTGTGTGTGTGTGTGTGTGTGTGTGTGTGTGTGTGTGTAGCTCCTCGAGATGCTTTTAAGAGCAGTGGGAGGTTAACAGCATCCATCCTGCCTCCTTAACTGTTCGCCGGGATTCTGTCAAGCTGTCATGGCGGCTCTTTCTCGGAGGAAGTGAAGTGTTCTCAGATTTTTCAGAAAATCACGTCACGGAAACACTTTGACGAGAGTTTCCTCAAGGCTTCTTTAACAGACTGATAAAAATAACACACAGACAGCGTCACAGAGAGTTTACTGAAGAGGAAAAAATGGCTTCGGCTCAAAGAGCTGGCAGGAAACAATGATCAAGACGTCTGATATTCAGGGTCATGACCTTTAAATGATTGTTTGTTCACAGCAGCAGAGGGTGAAGTGACTTCTGACCAGACGTGTGGACTCAAGCTACCAAAGGTTGCACAAAAGAACTGTAATTATACCTGAGGATATGAATGCATTATAAAAATTAACATGATTAACTCATTGGCTGCCAGCGCATCTTGAGCTATCCTCCAAGACCCAAATAATCTTGTTTTTTCGGACTCTGTAAACAGCAGTAAACAGCGCCACACTTTCTCTCTGAACTACTGTGACACATCCTCATTTGGAGCGTGAGCTGCTTGAACTTTTCTGACTTGCAGCGTCTCGCTATGTCTCTGTCATCTTACATCTTCTCCTCATATCCATTCTGAGCTCTCGTCCAAAGAGCACACTGCTCTCACCCACAGTAGTTTACGAGCAGGATTTTGATTGACAAGCTCTAATAGACCCCACCTCCCCCTGCTGAAAACATAATTTACTTCTTTGTGTTTTCATTTGATCAGTCATGCACTTCAATTTTGTAATGTCCTAGAACTCTGATTCTTTATTTGGGAACCTTAAGCAGATATGAGATGAAAATGTGATTAATTAGATTAATTAATTACAAATCTTGTAATTAATTAGATTTTTTTTTAATCACCTCACAGCACATTTTGAGATATAATGCTTTGGCTAGCTTTAGCTTAGCACCAGTGGCGGCTGCTGGTTAGTCAAGAGGGGAAGCTCATGTTTTTCTGGCCTACATCCAAAATTTGTTTATTTATTTTAACGTAAATTCTGCTTTTTCAAGAAAATGATCTGTGACCCTGTTGTACCAACCAGGTGTTTTTTCCAGAGATTTTACCAGTGTTCTCTCAACACTCACCGTTTTTAAGAAAAGTAAACTTGCTGGGGATCGATAAAACCTCCGGATCAGTCCAAAACAACTAACTGCAGAAGATGCTCTGGTGGAGGGTTATACTTCAAGATCCCTGACTGGCTCATTTCACTGTCAATCAAAAAGGGATTCAGCCTCAGACAGATCATCCAATCATCATGCAGAAGCCCAGCGTCCAGGCCAGCCCGCTGCCTCATAGACCCCCAGAGACGCTGAGCGTCCGATGGGCGGGACAAAGCCCAGCGTTTATCCAATGACCGTCCAGTTTCCACAGTGGAACAACCCACTCTACGCTTCCCCGCTGAAGTCAGAAGACGCTCAACGTCCGACTGTGTTAAAGCGCTGAGACGCTGCAGGGATGAATGAGAAGGAGGTGGAGCCAGTTACCTGTGATAGGAGCTGATTCTGAGCAAAAGATGAAGGAATTCTAGCACATGTTTTGTCAATGAAATGTACACACAGCAGAACATATCACCACTTTTTTGGGACATTATAGGGGAAGCTGAGCTTCCCTTGCAGTCTTAGAGCAATCACCACTGCTTAGCACCCACTTTATTCAACAGTACATGATACTGTCAGGTCATTAAAATCTTGTCATGCTGATTTTATTTAAAGCAATAGAAGAATTCAAAATGTGTTATTGTATTTGTTAAATTTAATAGATTGTTACATCCTTAAAATGGCTTTTTTTTGGTGTTTGGTGTACATTGTTGTTGCTTTTAACACCTTTATTTTTACCATATACCCTAATAATCCACTATTAACAGATTATTTTTAATCAATCCTGTCATGTTTAGTCCTGAAAAAGCTGAAAGAATGAGGCTGTTTCCCATTTCAAACATCATCAAAGCTTAGTTTTTATTATTATTATTATTTTTTTTTAATGTCTAAATATCAACCCTCTTCCTTTATCTTGGCTGGGGACCGGCTCGTCAGAAAAGAGTAAATCCATGAAGTCCTCTCTGTATCTCTCCTTCAGCTGAAGATAAACACCCGGCCGGCGTCCTGACGCTGCCGTCTGCTCTCCTCGCCTCCTGAAGGACATGATGGATGCTTCTTTGAAGGATCCCTTCTGTCATCCAGACGCCCAATTAGAGCCTCGCTCCGCTCCGGCTGGCCACTCCGCACCGAGAGGAGGGAGGGCAGCATCAGTCACTCAGCGGACCACACCGACGCTTTTTGGCACTTTATTCCATCCGTCACCTGATACAGAGACCGGCGCTGCTCTGAGAGGTCAGAGAGGGCCGGAGTTTGGACAATAATACTTCAGCAGACAGTTTCTCCACTCTGTAAAAATATCATTTATCAGCCGAGTATCACGCCTGGAGAGCTCATCTTCTCTTCTTTTAGGAGCCGTTTGATTTTTCTCTTGCCCAAATACAGTGGGGAAAATCAGTATTGAACGCGTCAACTTCTTTGAAACCATTTGAGAGTCAACTTTGCCGTGTGCTTTGGATGGTTGTCCTGCTGGAAGGTCCAGCCACGTCTCATCTTCATCATCCTGGTGGATGGCAGCAGATTCAGATCAAGAATTTCCCCATACATGGCTCCATTCATTGCTCCGTCAATTATATGAAGTTTGCCAACACCATGAGATGAGAAACAACCCCATGCCATGATGCTTCCACCTCCAAACTTCACTGTTGGTGTAGTGTTTTTTGGCTGATGTGCAGAGCCATTTCTCCTCCAAACATGGTCTGTAGTATGACAGCCCAAAAGTTCAGTTTTGGTCTCATCTGACCAGACAACATTCTCCCAGTATTCTACAGGCTTGTCAAGATGCTGTTCAGCAAACTTTAAACCAGCTTCAACATGCCTTTTCTTGAGGAATGGAGTCTTGCGGGCTCAGCATTCATAGAGGCCATGGCGGTGGAGTGCATTGCCTATTGTTTTCTCTGTAACAATTGCACCTGCTGCCTCCAAGTCTTTCTGGAGCACTTTCAGGGTGGTCCTTGGCTGGTTGAGTACTCTTCTGACTATCTTTCTGACTCCCTGGTCAGAAATCTTCAAGGAGCTCCTGTGCGTGGCCTGTTGATGGTAAGGTGGTGCTTCTTCCACTTGTGAATAATGGCCCCAACGATGACTGGAATATTCAGGTGCTTTGATATAAGTCTGTAACCAGTTCCATTCTGATGCTGAGCAACAATCAGGTTGTGAATGTCTTCAGAGAGCTCTTTGCCTTTACCCATCATGAGGTGTGTGGTATTTAACTGCTTGGTGAAAAAACAACCTTTTTTATAGGACCATCAATTTGCTCTAGCCCAGCTGATGTTGGTTTGCACTAATTGGAAGTTCAAGTAATAATTACTGACAGATTTCAGGTGGTATGGTGCATTTCCTTGCCAAAGTATACAGCCTTTCCATGGTGTGTTCAATACTTTTTTCCTGTGTTATCGTACTTAATTCACCATAATCATTATTTATGGATCTGAACGTTGTGATTTCTTTTCCTGTGTGGATTATTTGAGTTTATACCAATGTCTGGTAGAAATTTTGTTTGAATTGCGGCTTTGAAATAAATGTAATGAGAAAAAAGTCAATACTTATTTTCCCCACTGTATTTGAAGAGTTACGGTAACGAGAACAGCTTGTATCAATTATCCCCTGTGATCATTGCACATGAATTCTTATGCAACACTGTAATATCTCACATTTTACTGTAATGCTTGTTTTTTTTCTTTCTTAAGGAGCCGTTTGAATTTTTTGCCAGTCCAAATTGTTGAAGAGTTACGGTAATTTAAAGAGTGCTTGTAAAATGTTTTTTCAAGTGTTAAATATTTTTATATAATCTAGTACTTGGATTTTATCTCAATGTTGATTCAGTTTTTGTTTTTGGCAACAAAAATTAAGGAGAAAGAAAAGTCTAAAATTTTATTATATCGTCCTTGAGTAGCTGAGAGCCTATTTTTTCATATTTAACGATGCTTTTTAATATTTTGGTTGGAGAAGAATGTAAACAAAGGCTGAAAGAAGTTAGTAGCTCTATTATTTGTTTTGTATAAAGCTGTGAAACACATCAAGCTAGTTTGTTTTTGGTGCATTTCCTCAAATTTTAACAAGTGTTTTGTCTTATTTTAAGTCAAAAGTGTCTTATTTTACTTAGTATGAGCCACTATCAACTTATTAGCCTCATTAGCAGATTTTATTTTTACTTGTTACAGCAATTCAGACCTCATTTTTGTCTTTAAGTAACTTACAAGTAGACATTTTTCTGGACTTGTCAGGTGAATGTGTCTCAGATTAAGTCCAAAGAGATATTTTCTACTGAGAATAAGACAAAAACACTTGATGAGATTTCAGTTTTTTGCAGAGTGGTCAGTCCCTAGCAGGAAGCTGGACCTGTGCGCCTCTAATGCTAGCAGGGTTTGGGGTTTAATTTCCATAGAGGCGCCCCTCACGCTCAGGTGTATGCACTCAATTAAAGAGCAACACACATCAAGGTCACGGAGCGCTGTGCGGTGGTTACTGGCAGCAGCGGCGAGCTGCAGCTGGGGGAAATGTAGATCAGCCAGCAGCCACAGAGAAACACGACCTTCACTGTGTCACTGCTTCACAGCACGCCGACCACGCTGCACTGCAGCTCCTTTCTCCTCAGCACAGGATGTACGAGAACCAAAACCAGGGGCGACGTTTCTACACCACAAGATATTTAGCCCAAAGCATGACCAAAAGTATGCAGACTGTTCAAAAATACATTATTGAACACAGCTCTCAGCTCTCTCTGCAGGGATTTGAGGCAGTGATGCAATGAGGGTTTTGCTCCTGGCACCTGTTCCAGGTCGTCCCAAAGGTGCTGCACGGAGTAAAGGTCATGATGTGCTGATGTGCAGTGCCATTTCTCCTCCAAACATGGTCTGTAGTATGACAGCCCAAAAGTTCAGTTTTGGTCTCATCTGACCAGACAACATTCTCCCAGTATTCTACAGGCTTGTCAAGATGCTGTTTAGCAAACTTTAAACCAGCTTCAACATGCCTTTTCTTGAGGAATGGAGTCTTGTGGGCTGAGCGTCCATAGAGGCCATGGTGGTGGAGTGCATTGCCTAATGTTTTCTCTGTAACAATTGTACCTGCTGCCTCCAAGTCTTTCTGGAGCACTTTCAGGGTGGTCCTTGGCTCATTGAGTACTCTTCTGACTATCTTTCTGACTCCCTGGTCAGAAATCTTCAAGGAGCTCCTGTGCGTGGCCTGTTGATGGTAAGGTGGTGCTTCAGGTCAGAGCTCTGGCAACTTCTTCAGCACCAAAGTGGTGAAAACATTTCCTTCTGCAGGTTGCTTCATGCACGGTGACTCCTTCATAGTGAAACAGTAACAGAAAAACTGGTGCCTGAGGTGTTTCCTGATGTAGCGTTAAGATATCCTGAAATATTCTCAATTACTAGAAGAGGAACAAAACAATAACAAACTAAAGGTATATGTTTGTAGCTCAGTGTTTTGGCTCTAGATTTGTGCAAAAACATGTTCAGCCCAAACACTATGCAAGAAGAGATCAACTAAAGTAGATTTTATCAACAACTGACGTTTTCTTAGCCCTGAGTTTGTCTCATTTTTTCACTTATTGTGCAAATTTAGCCATGAAACAGCATGCAAAGAACGAAATAAGGAGAAGAAACAGACACTTTTACATCATAACTAGTACAAAATTTCCTTTCCTGATAGTTAATTTCTGCAAAATAAAATTTAACCAAATTAAAATTAATGCATCTGACCCAAGAGTTCAGGCTTTAAAAATTAAAACTCATCTTGTTTCATCCCGTCATAATTTACTAAATGTTCCGGGCGAGTGTTGATTAAGAAGGTTAAATTCAAAGCCAGCTGCACATGAGCTCCACACGTAAATGTCAGGGGTGCATGTTTTTGTTTTTTCCTCTTTAGGATGATTCACCCTATCATGCCGCTCTTCGCCCGGGGAGCATTGCCCTCTCAACCACGAACCACAAACCAGATCATCAGAGCAACAACAGCTCTGAAAACCCGTCAGCACGTCCTCTGCAGCATGAAAACAAAGCCGGCGAGAGCGCGGCCTGGCTGGGTATTGAGTCAGTGTACTGTGAAAATGAATACTCTGTAAGGTCTCCAGGCAGCGTGTACCGTAATGGCCGAGCCCAGAGGGAAACAGAGGCCGCAAAGTTCAGCGTGTCCACTTGTTAGCCGCACGGCGAGCCGAGCTGTAAAACAGGTCCATCACACGGCGACGGCAGAGAGCGCGAGCCTCAGCAACCCTCGCTGCAGGCTCAGCATTTCTCCACCGCCGAGGTGACGCCAGATAGATCAGCCCCTGCTCGGCGGTCTTAATACCTGGGGCTTTTACACTTTAATGTCTTTCACTTGACAAATGACCTGTGTTTACAGAGTGCACCTCGCAGGCCGCTCCACTTGTAGAGCAGCCAGTGGCGCTGAACCCTGAGAGTCTGGTCCAGGTTTTACAGAAAATGAAGGAAGCTACTTGGAGGAGAGCAGGGTTTAATGGAGCGGGGTTACACCAGAGGGCGGTGCTGATGGTGTGATAGCAGAGTGGGAGGCTCAGGCTGCGGCCAACAAAGTGTGAGGAAAACAAAAAAGACTCCAGCTGCCAAAACACGATTGTATTTAACCTTGGTAAAGATTTAATTCTTTTATTATGCCAAACAAAGTACAACCATTTAAATCAAGGCTAATTTCTCCATTAATTTATTGATTCTTCAACCAAAGGTGTGACATTTTTTCTTACTTCAAAGTGCACTGAGAGGGCACAACTTCATTTTTCTCTGGGCTAAGAAAGGCATCCCATTCTTCTCATTAAAATGAAGTTTTCACTATGCTTAGGGCACTGACCTTAGTTTTAACCACTAGACGGTCACAAAAGAAAACACTGCAAAATGTTTTCTCCAGTTCGTGGACACTCACAGTGGGCCTGGATCAAGTTTTCTCTACAGGAAAAGGATTCTTTAAAACCCTTCAACATGTTTGTCTGCTTTAATCGCAAACATGGGAACACATTTTCTCCACTAGGACGTTGATGTATTAACAGAATGTGTACATCTCGTTCCTCCAGTTTTCCCCTCTAAAGGGATTCCTTAGAAGCACTGAGAATGAATTTTTTCTTTGCAGGGGCTCCGAGTCTAAACTGGAGTTTTCACCACCAGGTGACACTAAAGATGACACTGTGTCTTGTTTTCTCCACTACAGGGACTCTTGCAAGGCTCTGAAAGAAGTTTTCACTTTGATAATGGCTTCCTTCTGAACATTCCAAATAACTGTAGGGACAAATTTTCTCCACTAGATGGGTTAAAGAAAAAGCACTGCACTCTATTTGGTTTTCTCCACTAAAGATGTTTCTCAGAAGAACAAAGGTCACGTTTTTATGCACCAAAGAAGAGTGGCCAACCTGCGGCTCGCGAGCCACATGTGGCTATTTGCCTTTCGGTGTGTGGCTCTTTGATCCATTCCTATATATCTATATATCTATATATCTATATATCTATATATCTATATCTATATATCTATATATCTATATATCTATATATATATATATATATATATATATATATATATATATATATATATAAACTATTATGAGTAGAAGTGTGCCAATCAGTCCTAAATATTGATATATTGATGCCAACGTTGAGATCAGTATTGATTGATAATTAAGTTTCAGTTTCTTTTCTCTACATGTGCTCCTCTCAATCTTCATGTGCTCATAGCTATCTGGATAGATAGACAGATAGATAGATAGATAGATAGATAGATAGATAGATAGATAGATAGATAGATAGATAGATAGATAGATAGAATGATAGATAGATAGATAGATAGATAGATAGATAGATAGATAGATAGAATGATAGATAGATAGATAGATAAATAGATAGATAGATAGATAGATAGATAGATAGATAGATAGATAGATAGATAGATAGATAGATAGATAGAATGATAGAATGATAGATAGATAGATAATAGATAGATAGATAGATAGATAGATAAATAGATAGATAGATAGATAGATAGATAAATAGATAAATAGATAGATAGATAGATAGATAGATAGATAAATAGATAGATAGATAGATAGATAGATAGATAGATAGATAGATAGATAGATAGATAGATAGATAAAACTTTGTCTCTTCTGCAGTAAAAACAGAAATTTGTCTTTGACACGGCTCAAACACAAATATAGCTTTGAAAATTGGAAATATATTAATTTTCATTATATATCATTTGCGTTTGTGAGACCACGTGTGTGATGTGGCTCTTTGTAGTACCACAGTAATTTTTGTAACTCTTGGTTTTCTGACTGGTTGGCCACTCCTGCACCAAAGACACCTACTTCAGTCTTTACCACTAAATAGCGACAAAAGACAGTTTTCTCCACTACAGGCACACTGTCAATGCCAATAAAACAAGTTTTCTCTAGCAGAAATACACCCTTTGGGGCACTTCTACATGTTTTTCTGCTTCTAGGGTACTCCAAAAGACACATTTTCTCCACTCAGTGAGAATAAAGGTTGCTCTACGCCACATTTTCTCCACTACAGGGGCACTTAAAATTTTACTGAATAAAGTAATTCTACAGAAATGGCTTCCTTCAGAACATTTTGACATGTTCCAGGACACATTTTCTCTACTAGATGGGTAATAACAAAAAACACGGTGTACCATCCTGTTTTCTCCGCTAAAGATGTTCCTTTCAGGCACTGGAATCAAGATCTTCTCCACGTCAAATGAATCTACTTTATTTTACACCACACAATGAGCATTTTAATATGTTTCTCCACTTTAAGAGCACCCTATGTGTCTCATTTTCTCCACTAGATTGGTAACAAACAGTGCACTGTGCCATGTTTTCTCCAACTGGAGGTCTATTTAATGAGACCATATCCAATTTTCTTTCCTGAAAAGTCAATCATATTCATCCTTTACCAGTGGATACTGCCCCCTACAGGCCATGCATCATGTTTTCTCTGCTTCAAGGAAATTTCAGATGCTCCCTCATCACGTAGCTCCCACTTGAACATCAGTCTTCAGAGTCCAATGAGAGTTTTTACCTTAAAAGGCAAGAGTCTTGCAAGTTTTCTTCACCTAATGTCACCTTGAACCCCTGATACTTGGGACATTTCACATTTTTAGGTTGAACACAACAAAAAAGGTGGTTAAATCTGTATTTTGGAAATTTTTGTAAGACTCATTAAAACATCATCTACTGTGCTGTTAAAGCGGCTCATGGTACTCTGTGAAGGTCAGGGAAAAGTCAGCCTGTGGTTCAGAGGAAATGTCAACAAGACGTGACATTTCCCGTTTTAATTTGACCCAAAGCCATGAACTTTCCCCAACCTTTACCAAAGTATTTTTACAACCAAAAACCCAACCACACGCTCAGATGAGTCCCTGGATCTGAAGTGAACCTGCTCCTGGCAGTAATTATGTTTACTCCAAAGATTTCCTGGCACATGAGGAGTTTTCACATCATTATTCGGGGTGTGTGTGTGGCAGCATGACTCTGCTCTATTAGCGTGCAAAGAGTCACACTCCTCCTTTGAATTAGACGTGAAAAATCAAACGACTTCAACATCAAGTGGCGTGTTTGTGAGTGAGCTGGCACGAATCAGAGAGCGTAGGAGGGAGTAAACAAGCTGCCATGACTGCACTGACATCTCACTCACAGAAAAACACACTCGTAAGATCTAAAGTCAAATGGCATGTAGGGAAACTCCCGCAGGACAGATCTTTGTTGGAACAGACACTAACACTCGTTGCTGGAGAGATGACATGTACAGTACATCACAGACACTCATTAGACACAGAGACAGACATTCAAAACACACTTATCTGCTTTCATTTTATCCGTCAGGTCACTTAAACCCGTGTACTCAGCAAAAAGGTCACGTCAGTTTTGTCGGTTTCTTGTTGTAGCTGAGATTAATGCCAACTGTTTTTGACATGGTTTGTTTTATTTTGAAAGTCACTGGGCGTTTTTAGGTGGTTTCCTGTCGTGATCATCAGATCATGCCCGGAAAACTCATCTTCTCTTTTTTCAGGAGCTGTTTGAATATTTCTCTTGCCCATTTATTTGAAGAGTTACGGTAATGAGATCAGCTTGCATTAATCATTGCCTGTGATTTGAACAGTGTTTACACATGGCTTCCTGTGAAGTACCGTAATACCCTGGATACAACTGTAAAGCCTATTATTTATTCTTTAAGGAGCCGATTGAAATTTCTCACTTGCCCAAATAGTTGAGGAGTTACGGTAATTCAAAGAGCACTTCACACATCAACTTGAAGTAAATATGATCAGAGTCATGACGGAGCAGATCCATGACAGCAAGCAAGATAATCAGCATATAGGCTGATTGTTACCGTATACTGTCTAATACTGCTTGTTATGACATGTTTCTCTACCACTGTATGGTGGCGTGGTGCTGGAACTTTGGGCTAATTATCAAGGGGCCGCATCTGAGGAGAGGAGAATTGGATGTCTGGTGTTTTTGGCGTTGGCTGGAGAAGAGACACCCTATGGCAAAACATACAATTAACTGTTAATACTACTTCAGAGCATCTTGAAAGATTTTCAGGACCCCAATAATCTTGTTTTCTCTGACGATGTAAACACCAAAACTACCTAAGAAGAGTGGACTTTCATCTTTTATGTCTCTCTACATGTTTTTGATCCAAAAAACAGACAACATGTACTTCTTTTGATCCCGTTTATCTCGGACGCTCCATCCTTTGATCCTCTCCATGATCGCCGTCGTCTTTCCTCACTCTCTGAACTACCAGGACACATCCTCAGTTGGAGCGTGAGCAGCCTGAACTTTTCTGACTCGCAGCGTCTCGCTATGTCCTTGTCATCTCACATCTTCTCCTCATATCCATGCTGAGCTCTCGTCCAAAGAGCGCACCGCTCTCACCCACAGTAGTTTACGAGCAGGATTTTGATTGACAAGCTCCTCCAGACCCCGCCTTGCTCTGCTGAAAAACACAATTTACTTCTATAGACGCAGTAAACAGTTGCACAATGTGAATGGCAGTGAACACGGACATTTTAATATTAGCCAGTTGAAAAAAAAGCTGATTTCCAAATCTTCTCTTCTTTGTGTTTTCATTTGATTAGTCATGCACAACAATTTTCTAATGTCCTAGAATTCAAATTCTTTATTTGAGGACCCAAGCAGATATGAGATTAAAATGTGATTAATTAGATTAATCACGAATCCTGTAATTAATTAGATGATTTTTTAACTGCCTGACAGCACACCTTTTAAAAATCTGAATAACGATCGTTGAAAAAGGGGGCTGGCTGGAAAAAAAGATCAATGTGGTCGATAGAGGACGGGCTGGTCTTCGAGTGAGAGCTGGGGTGAGTCACCATGCACCCCCCCATGTCCATGTCCATTGAAACGCGAAGGGAAAAAAAGAGGAGCAGGTAAGGTTACACCCCGGGCTAGCTGTAGGCTCGTCAGGTTGGGTAGGCCGTGCAGCCTGGCGATGTAACACTGCCGCAAAGGGTGAGGCAGTTGGCTGCATGTCATTGTAAGAGCCTCATGTTTATGTTTTTCCTACAAAGCTTTATGATACATAATGAATGTGTTTTTTAAAATACAACAAGATAGGTTTTTATGTCGCGAAACACCACTGCCACTAAATGGTTAGTCCAGAGGAGGGCGCCAAAAACGACCCAAAGAGAAAGTTCCTGACAGAAGCTTCAACAAACTTGTATGAAACTATTCTGCTGTGCAAAGAAAACTATCTGCTTCCTGAAAACACACTCACACACACACAAGCTGTGGATATAATCATCCACATGATTAATGTCACAATGTTTACTTGTTTACAGAGCTTCTAACACACACACGCACACACTCATACACACACGAGTTGTGGGCATTGCTGCTGACCCGCTCTGAGGTAATCAGTGCTGCATTCAGTCTGAGTTTTTCAGAGGGACAGGTCGCACACAGGGCGCCTAACAGAAACACACTCATGGGTTGGAGGCAGGGGGTGCAAACACATGTAGCTGGGGGGGCCTCGGCGGGCACGAAGGAACGCCGTGTTCCCCTGCCGGCCTAATTGCCAGAAACGAGTTCCAGATGTGGCAGCGAGAGGCGCAGCGTGCATCTGCAGAAAAGGATTACAGGACAGGGAGAGTCAGCAAACAATAACGAGCAGGACAGGAAATGAGCTAATCCTGGTTATGTAAGGAGGTGGAGGAAACACACACATACACACACACACCTGGGAGGCTGCAGAGTGTCTTCACCATCAGTCCTGCATCTTTGCAGCTGATGGTTCAAACATTTCGACAAAGCTTCAGACGCCATCACTTCCCCTCTTCTCTTCTGTTGATGAAACTGATGCACAGATGGCGTGGAAGCTTCCGCCATGTGGTCCGTTATTAAACCCGACACAAAACTCTTCCCAGACTTCTACTGTACTCTCCATTCTCATCTTCTGAAAGACTCCTGCTGCGGATAATCGAGCCAGCATCGAGACGTCCAAAAACACTTTCACAACCTAATTAAATCTGTGATACTGAGACCCGGAGTGATTTATCTCTCCGAGGCTTCTGGTCTGATGTAAGGCCTTTCAAAGCTGATTGTCAAGGTAACCTCTCTGAGTTTAACGCCTCTCCCTTTGAATTAGCTTATCCCTTTAACGGCGAAGAATAAACCTCGACAGCGTGGAAAAACTCCATCTCCTGCTTGCTTTTTGGGGCCTGTTAACACAAGATATGGAGTTTTCTCCCCGTCTCTCTGCTTTCCTCGAGATAATCCCTCGTGAAGAGGAAATATCTGACCCGGGTGATGCATTCTGGAGCCCCGCTGCACCTCCATCATGGATTAGCGGAGCAGAATCAGAAGAGATGGAGGCGATGGGCACAGGGGCCATCCAGGTGTGAAAGTGCGCACATTTACTGTCATGGTTTGGTTCATCAGAGGATGCATGAAATTTCCCCCGCCGCTGGAGACGGACTCATAAGAAGGTCATAAGACCTCCGGACGCCGAGCAGGAATTTGGTGAATGTGAATTTTCAGTACACACAATCTGTAATATATTCATCCATCTCCACTTAGTATTAGAATTGAAGGTCAGCCTTTGGAAATAAGAAGCGGTCGGCCTCAAAATTCAATTTCTGCTTCATTTCCAGGCTGCAGCTGAGATGTTAATACGGATACTCAGAGGCAGTTTCATTTCATACACTGCACACACACACAAGGACACACACACACACACACACACAGCTCTGCATGATAGCATCCAAACCTGCACTGCTAACGAAATTAGCGAGATTATTAATCAGCCGCAGCCGGAGAATCGCAAGAGGAGGCTGAGACACAGACGTAAAGGTGAGGAAACACGGAGGATGTTTGGAAAAGGAGAAACAGAGAGATGCACTGAAGCGTGGAGGAGGTGTGTGTCTGCAGAGTGAGACACAGACGGCTGCTCACACACACTCTGTGAGGATTTACAGTTTTTTAAAGACTCCTGCTGTTGTCCTCTGAGGTTTTTCATTCAGTGAGCTGCTCGGGACGCTGTTATCTTTACCACGAGGAGGAAAAGAGACATGTAAGAGTTTTATGTAGCGACTGGTGAATGCACGAGCTCTGTGGTGTAGAGATACATGAGATGTCTCGATAACAGCTCGGAAACATGTCAGACTACATGTTAGATTACACAGAATCAGTGAGGGGTGGCACAAACATCCTGCAACAACATGGGGAAAAACATGAGCTAGTTTTGCTGTTTTTGGGGGATTTTTGCACTTCGCTGACCAACTTCAAAACTCCAACTTCAGACAAACTCTGCACCGCACCCCGACACAGATTGTTAATGCATGAGGAATATTTTATTCATCTTTTATTTTAATGTGGAAAAAGCTAAATATTCCAACTTAAAAGAGATTCAGTGATTCATTTGCACCTTGCCTGCTTTAGAGAGGCGGCACTTTGTGTGTGATCTGACCTCTTTTTACAACATTTATCTCAGCTCGGCTTCAAAGACAAAGAAGATTTGGGCCGCCATGCCGATTTAAACGGCATCAGAGAGCATATTACAGCGCATACGGACAATTTAGGAATCTATCAGGACTCGGTTAAAGGGATGGTTTCCTATCCTACAGAATAATCTAACAAAGAGAAGATGTTTTATCTGTCATTCCCTCTAAACCAGGAGATTCAGAAAGTCATTCCCTCATCTGCGTCCTGTTTACAGACAGGAAGTTAACTTTATTTTCATCTGACATCCTTGACTGGTTCGACTTTGGCTCAGGAAGCAGGAAGAAGTGAAGTGCCCTTTCTGTAATGGTAATCAGCCAATCACATGGCAGCAACTCAATGCATTTAGACATGTAGACATGGTCAAGACGATCTGCTGCAGGTCAAAGCGAGCATCAGAATGAGGAAGAAAGGTGATTTAAGGGACTCTGAACATGGCATGGTTGTTGATGCCAGAGGTCAGAGGAGAATGGACAGACTGGTTGGAGCTGATAGAAAGGCAACAGTAACTCAAATAACCACTGGTTACAACCGAGGTCTGCAGAAGAGCATCTCTGAACACACAACACGTCCAACCTTGAGGCAGATGGGCTACAGCAGCAGAAGACCACACCGGGTGACCCTCCTGTCAGCTAAGAACAGGAAACTGAGGCTACAATTCACACAGCAACACCAAAACTGGACAATAGAAGATTGGAGAAACGTTGCCTGGTCTGATGAGTCTGGATTTCTGCTCCACATTCAGATGGTAGGGTCAGAATTTGGCCTCAACAACATGAAAGCATGGATCCATCCTGCCTTGTATCAACGGTTCAGGCTGCTGCTGCTGGTGTAATGGTGTGGGGGATATTTTCTTGGCTCACTTTGGGCCCCTTAGTACCAACTGAGCATGGTTTAAAGTCCACAGCCTACCTGAGTATTGTTGCTGACCATGTCCATCCCTTTATGAGCACAGCGTACCCATCTTCTGATGGCTACTTCCAGCAGGATAACGCTCCATGTCATAAAGCTGGAATCATCTCAGACTGCTTTCTTCAACATGACAATGAGTTCCCTGTACTCAAATGTCCTCCACAGTCCCCAGATCTCAATCCAATAGAGCACCTTTGGGATGTGGTGGAACGGGAGATTCTCATCATGGATGTTCAGACGACAAATCTGCAGCAACTGTGTGATGCTATCATGTCAATATGGACCAAACTCTCTGAGGAATGTTTCCAGGACCTTGTTGAATCTATACCACCAAGGATTAAGGCAGTTCTGAAGGCAAAAGGGGGTCCAACCTGGTACTAGAAAGGTCTACCTAATTAAGTGGCAGGTGAGAGTGTTATCCAAAAGTCTTTCGAAGTCAGTTGTTTCAAAAACAACCCCTGATTGGTTGACTGACCAAAACAAAGATGGCAGCCTGTTATTAGCACTCTAATCTAGTCCATCTAATTAATTATCAAAAAATACCTTTGATTTTGGAGGGATGGGGCTCGGAGAGTCTCTCAAAAGACATTAATTTCCTCTAAGCCATAGAAACAAATGCTCATAAACCATCACTCACTGATTAATTGCTTTTCAACGGCAAGCTCTACGATGCACCGTTCCATTTTTAGAGACAGTTATTGAAAACAAAACCCATGTATGTCGATATTAAACCCTTTAATTGTGTTTAAGTCCGGTCATGTTGGGAACTTCAGTGAAGTCAGCTAAACTGACCTGACTCCAGAGTCTTTGTTCTTGTTATAGTTAATCTTCACTATAATAGAGGAACGACATAATGGCTCTCCTAAAGTGAAGCCAAACATGTGGCGCTCTTTGACCCTACACTGTTAAGTTAAAAGTGAGTTTTGTTAGCTTGATCAGCTGATCTGGACTTTTGCCTCCATGAACATAACTACTCATTACAAAGGGGGTTATCTTGGCTTCATTTTTGTAAGATGGGTGGAGTTTGGGCATGTCTTCCATCTTTATACCCAGTCAGTGTTTGGATGAGCAAAACCTGCAGGCCACCTCTTACACAGAAGCATAAAAAAGCTGAGTCACCCTTTTACAATCACCTGACCACTTCACACTCCAATTGGCATCACTGTCTTCACTTTATCCCTTCAGTTTTTCCAAAATGAGAAAAAGGGGAAAAGGGGGCACTGATTGGTATTTAGCTGATTTACCCCCCTCCACCTTCGGCCTATCACACAATCAAGCCCCTTTTTCAATCTCCGCCTGATGGAGAGGAGATAGCGGCTAAGGTGACCTCCGTCTGAAAGAGGCGGGTATAATTGGATACACTGTGACGTTAGATTGAGTTTATCCCAGGTTAGGGATGAAAAAAGCTCAGACTGACCGTCTACCTGGAGTTATGGCTCTGAGATGGAGGTTTTTGAATCAGACTGATCAGGTTACAGAGGATCAATCAGTTTAAAGTGCAGAGGTGGTTAGCTCACAGCAGGGGGTGCACACTTCTTCAGCACCACCTTATTGGAGACAGATCTCACTTTCCCTGTAATGATAGATGGAAGGACAGGTCGATGTCGCTTCTCAGTGCCAGCTATAGACTGTATATCAAGTAGACGGCGTGGCTCTGCTGTTTACCATTGTACGGTTTTGAAGCCAAAATACGTCCGTCACAGGCACAGCTATTGGCAGCCAGAGCTGGTGACATACATATAGATTTTTTTCTTTTGAATGTTGAATCTCTCTTGTTTGTCAATTTAAAATCTCTGAAGAAAATACACAAGAACGTCAGCTGTCAATCATCGTTAAACATGATGTAAAGCCCTGTTTTTAACCTTTTATAACTAATCAAAATAAAACTTTTCAGATAAAAGAGGACTTTAAAACAAGGCAGCCCAAATGATATCTTCAAATCACCAAAACAATCAAATTTGAGAAACACTTTTACCAGGTGCATTGATTTTTTAAAGTTTGACCACAGCCCATCTGGAATGACTGGGGAGCCGGATTTTTTGACCTACACTGCAGCCAGCCACCAGGGGGAGCAGTTTTTGTGAGGACCTCACTTCGAGCCGAGCAAGATGATGTCCATATTTTTTTTTTTTCAGTCTATGGTGCCAGCACATCATCCTCACCTCAGCACTGGTTAGCATCCACATGCTACAGGCTGCTAACAGCTGATCTTCACTGTAAATGATGCAACCATGGACACACGTAAACGAAAATATAGTAAAAACTAGAGGTAGGTGATACTGGGAGTTTTGATATAGATCCCCTACCAAGTAAATACAGGGCCAGTATTGCCGATACCGATACTTCTTGATATTTAAGGTTGATGTATCAAACTGCAGACCTTTAGGTGTATTGTGATTTTTTCTTTTTAATGTTGTTAAAACCTAGGACAGATTTGGGCAAAGTTTAAAGGTGTCTACAAATTACTTCTGTTACAACCTGGGTCCTAGGCTGTAGCAAGAACAGGAGGCAGGCGAGAAAGCTGCTGCTCAACACCAATTTTATTACAGATGGAACAAAACTTTATTAGCTTCTTTAAAGTAACCACAGAGCAAACAGCTGTGCCTCACTGCACCCCTCGGGTCACACACCCTGAGGTAGGCAGCCCCCACACTGATTCAAGAGTCAGGCCTTAAGACAGAGACCACACCGGGCCCAGGTGCGTCTCATCCACTCCTGATGACCCAACGTCGGCTCACAACCAGCACCCAGTGGTTCGGAGGATTCATCACACTTTAGTGTCATGATAAACATTTATAGATATTTGTTTTTAGTGTTCTTGTTTAAATACAAAAAGGTATGGTTACCTTGACATGTTTCGACGTAACACTGCCGTCTTCTTCAGAAGCTGTCATCCTGACAGCTGTGGCGTGTCTTTTTATCAGCTGTTTCCGGTAGTAGCTGGCGGGACAGATTGATCACGTGATCTGTCCCGCCAGCTACGCCCTCTGGAGAAGTGTGTCCCAGGTGTGCGAGAGCTGGAAGGCTCCTTCATCCCTGTTGATTGTGTCCTTTCCCCATTTCCTGATCTCCATTGATTCTTTTATCCATCTTTTGTATCTGTTGTTTTCTGCTCCGATTATTGTTGATTTATCCCAGTCCATTATCTGGTTTTCACTATTGCAGTGGTCTGATATTGCTGATTTTAGGTTTTCCTGATTTGCCCTTTCCTGTTCTGCCCACGAGACAAAGACACGCCACAGCTGTCAGGATGACAGCTTCTGAAGAAGATGGCAGTGTTACGTCGAAACATTTCAAGGTAAGCATACCTTTTTGTCTTTAAACAAGAACACTAAAAACATTTAAGCTTCTAAGAAGACAAGATGAATCTTATCAGTAACTTATTTATAGATAGAACAGAATAGAACTTCATTGTCATTGCAACAAGTACAACGAAATTGAAGTCACAGCAGCAATCAAGAAAACAGAAGTAAGAAAGTGTATAGAAAGTGCAAAAAGCTCCATAAGAAAATAGATGCTGACAGCTTGTCAATCGTTCTCCAGTCAGCCAGCCTCCACCTCCACAGGGTCCAGGACTGAGCTTCTTCAGCAGTCTGTTCAGTCTCTGTCTCCTGGATCCTGTCTGCTCACAGCAGGTGAAGCTCTTCCAATGTGGCGTTGGTGTCTGGTGTTAGCTCTGTTAGCCATGTCTGTGAATAGCATGATGCTACTCTGCCCTATAGTATTCTCTCTATCGCTGGGTTAGCACGGATAGCTCGTCCATCTCATTGGAGATCTTACATTCCCAATAACGATGGATGGAAGGACAGGTCGATGTCGTCACTTCTTAGCTCAGCACGTCGTCCTCACCTCCCTCTCCTCACCTTGTGGGGAAACATCCGGCCTTGCACTAGTTAGCATTGATATGCTACAGGGTGCTAACAGCTGATTTAACATGTAAACAATGCAGCTACATGTAGGATCTCCAGACAAACACAGGAGAAAAAGTAGTAAAAATATCACTGAAGACACCAAAAATTACAAGAAACGGACAAAGAAGAGAGAGCTGCTGCTAAGGGCAGCCATAGCCAACAGGGTGGCGCCTAGCTTCCCTTATGTTCAGAAACAAACAGTAATGAAAAATTCATACCATTTTGCTATCAACTATCTCCACACTTATTCTTACTGGTAAAGGAGACTCAGTCAGTGGTGAGAACCTAGAAACTGTTGCTCCTGTTTCCAAACCAGTAAACAGAGTTCACAGAAGCATTTATCCTTTCCACTCCATGAAGCCTGTGAATAACAGTTAGTACACTAATCTAATATGCTTGTTCATAAGTCAGGCCTCAGCGAGCTGCCTGATTAGCTCAACCCAGAGATAGAACGCCTTCTAAATGCATGAAACCTGCGTCTGATCACACAACATGAGTGTGAACACGCCTCAGCAGCTCCGCTCGTAAAACAAAAGAGGGTCGGTGATTCGCACAAGGTCAGCCTCTGCCCTCAGGTCCCGCTGACTGTAAATCACTCTCCACACGAGCATCAGCCAAATGCTTAAAATGTAAATGTCCTCATCATGGAGGCTGAACCCGGTGCCAGGCCTGCGGGGTCCGATCCGTCTGCAGGCTGAGGCAGTGCAGAGTGGAGCTGGCAGGGAGCAGATGGGGGGCCGTGCAGATCCTCTGATGAGCCGCTGAGATTCGCTGATTGCACTCGTTTACGGGATAAGCTTAATTTCAATCTGCTGGACACGAGAATCAGGGCGAGACATGGACGTTACTTCTGCGTCTTTTGAACATTTCCTTTTCTTGTTGCTCTCGAAACCCAAAAATCAAAACAGTTTGTCAGCTTTTTCTGTTTTCTGCAGATTTTTATTTTTATGAGTGGGGCTGATTGAGTAAAAGGTTTCATCCAGAAAAGAACAAAATGTGGGAATCCACTTTTTCTGCTCTTCAGAATCAAATATTTTATCGATTTTGTCTCCAGGAACAGTTTCGGATCAACCTTTTTTGGCTTACCACCTCTGGATTACCAAGTGCTTTATATGAGACTATATGCTACATACTTTGTCCACAGGAGGCGCCAAAACCCGCTCAAACTCAAAGACACATGGAGATACATGCATTCTAGTCTTATTTTTCATGCACTTTTCATGTTTAACTTGTTTTCCCATGCACCTTTGGTCTGGTTTTCTCTGTGTTTATTTTTATTTTTAGAGGCTGAGCGTGGCGTCCAGATGATGCAGCTTCCTGCATGCTCACATTTCTCATCCACCCATCACCAGCTCCAGCACATTTACTATGCCCTGTCCCATGAAAACTTTTCGTCTTCTGTGTCCATTTACATCGAAACTGGGAAGTGGGGAGTGGCGTCATTTCCAAGTTAAAAGCGTTCCAGTAGTCAAGTTGGAAAAACTTGCCAAAACAGGGATACTTCTATATTTAAACATCGTACAAAACTATGTATACAGCTGATTTAGTGCGACAAACTAGTCAGAAATGCTAAAATAAACAGAAAATAACAGGAGCTTAATTACAGTTTACACCCAGGGGCAGCCATCTTTGATTGTAAACTCAGGGGTGGTGTGGATCCACAAACTTCCCAATTGGGAATTCTGACCTCTGAGGGAATTCCTGCTGAAATTTCTCTCTTGACTTCTGAACGCAAATGAGACGCACAATTTACCTAATAAAAAGTTTGTCAAAATACAGACCCTTCGAATCAGCAAAATCGAGCATCCAACTCAAAACTATGGATTTCCTTTTGGGTTGTTATTATGCTCATAATAGACTTCTTTGTAGGTTTGTCACAATAGATATGCAAAAAAATTGTTCATGCCTATGTCACTTGCCAATACACTTGGTACATGCCACTGAACATGCCACATGCACATAGCCCCAGCCATATGCAAAAGCCATTTGTCACCGCGCATAGGCCATGCCGCTGCACATGGCACGTGCCACATTGCAATGGCACATGCCACATTCAGATGGCACATGCTGCATTTAGATGACATGTGCCACATGCCACCACACATGCACTTGGCACATTCCCTGGCAAATGCCAGTTCACATGACACATGCCACATTGCGATAGCACACGCCACATTTGGATGGCACATGCCACTTTCAGATGTCACATGCCACATTCAGATAGTACATGATGTATTTGGATGGCACATGCCACATTCAGATGGTACATGCCACATTTGGATGACGTGCCACGTGCCACCACACATGCACTTGGCACATTCCATGGCAAACGCCATTTCACATGCCACATGCTGCTCACCGTCATGGCACATGCCACATGCTGCCCACCGTCATGGCACATGCCACATGCTGCTCACCGTCATGGCACATGCCACATGCCACATTTGGATGGCACATGACACTTTCAGATGGCACATGCCACATTTGGATGACATGTGCCACATGCCACCACACATGCACTTGGCATTCCATGGCAAATGCCATTGCACATTGTGACGAGCTGCTTTGTTCCGCCCTCCGGCTCCTCGTTATCTGTGTGATTGGCCGAAGACTGTGACTGGGAGTGTGGAGGCTGTTATTGGTGACGTGGGGAGAAGGCGCTGGGGCTGTTTTGGAAGAGTCCGGGAAGAGGCCAGGAGTGCGATCGTCACAGTTAAAAGATGCGGGAGTCGGGGTAGTTAAGTCCCTCACAGGCATTCGAAAAAGTCTCACAATCAACCTCCTCAGCATACCACCGGATCAGGACACTACAGTGCACCAGTACTCCATAAATCCTCCTTAAGATACTCTGACCGTCATGAGTGGCTGACAAGACTGACTTTTCGGACATATCTTCTGTTGTGAGTAGTTTTTTTTTCTACCCCCCCCCTTTTTTATTTGCTTTGGATTCAAACGGGATGTTTTTTATTTCTTTTTGAACAAGAAACAAACTGTTTTTTTGTGTTTTTTTATTTTTTTTCCAAAACTGAACTTAACCTGGCTTGACGGTTTGATTTTTCCTTGACGAACTAATTTTTGAACTGCAGACACCTGGAACTTCCTTTCTACTGAAAAAATAAATAAATAAATAAATAAAATATTAATTACAATGGTTGTGGACTGCACATTTGTGTTATCTGTCATTGTTGTGTTGGTGGATTCATTTTTTTTTTTTTTTGTTTTGGGTTTGGACTTTATAAATTATGCACGATTGATTATGGTTTGGGCATGTTTCAGTATCTGTATGAGGTTGTTTAGGTGTTATACTTTTGCATCCTTTGTGTACGGGTTGTGATAAGTGTGCTGACTAAAGAGACTAAATTAGACTTTTGTCAGATAATCTCTGACTGGCACCCCTATGACTTAAGAACCTTCTAACTAAAAACAAAAGAGAAGTCACCACTTAAAATCCGTCACAACATGCCACATGGCACATGCTGCTCAGCCACATGGCACATGCCACATTTGGATGGCACATGCCACATTCAGATGGCACTTGGCACATTCCATGGCAAATGCCATTTCACATGCCACATGTTGCTACACACAATTGATAAAGACACCCAGGCTCTTCTACTTTAATAAAAATAGTCCCAGCATAGTACATCGTATATCAGGCAGTAATGTTTGCCTCTTGAGTGTGATGGAGCACAATGGACAGAAATGGCTTTATTGACAGTCATTCTGAGGTTTTTCATTTTCAAGGATTCCCAGAAGCTTTTCACTCCAGAATTTAACAAGGAACAAATCAGGTCTTTGATGAATGACAGCAGTTATATAGAACACAGGGTTCGGCCTCTGCAGACCTGGAGGTCATGTTTGCATCTTATTTTCACAATCAACAGAAGTGTAGTGTGAGTTTTTATTCTGAGCCACAGCAAAAGTTGCACGAGAAAATCAACTTTCTTATTTGCAGCTTGGTGCATTGATTTGCAGAAACACTCCCATTTTCATTTCCACCCAGGCTGTATCACTGACATCCTTCTGCAGAGATAATAACAAGCTTCTCCCACACACTCTTTTGTCTTTCCTCCTCTGACTTTTTGACTCATCTGAGTGGAAACAGAAAACGCTGCACAGCTTCTCTTCTGACATCAACTTTGAACAAACTTCTGCCTCGAGAACAACCGACAAATTGCTCAGCTTTTTCTTTTTTTCCACGCCGTTGTTCTGGGAATGAGGCTTTGCATGCCCACTTTCCACTCCACGTACATTACGCTTCCACTTGACATACGTTTCTATATTACAAGAGACATGACGTGAAGAGGAGGAGAAGGGGAGGAGAGGGGGAGGAGAGGGGGAGAAGGGTGAGGGACTTGTGTGGGAGAGAAATCATGTGAAAGCTTTTCTCACAGAACCTCAGGAGAACACATCAATTTATTTTGAGGATGCAGCTTGTCTCTGCACATCACCCAGACAGCTGAGCAGCGAGCACAATAGGCAATTAGAAGCTCCCATGGAAGCACAGGAAACAGTGAATATAATGGGGGAGAGTGGGGGAGGAGAAGGGGTGAGACAGGGAGGAAAAATCAAATTCACCTTTGTGTATTTGTGGAAAACACTGCACACTTGAGGAATTTGTCTTTGTGCCGTCGATGCTTATGAGAACAATTACACAAAAGTCACATCTGAGCTGATGCTCTGCAGAGGAAGACGACGGCCCTCCTCATCTCCTCCTCGTCCTCCTCCTCCCCCACGGATCGCTCTCTTTCAGCCTGGAGTGGAACCAGGTGCTGGATGTTTTGTGATGGAAAAAAGTCGTCAGGAGCCGTGAACATTTCCACAGAAGTGTGCCAGCTCTCATGTCCCACATGGAGGCTTCGCTTCGTTCAGCAGCTGACCTAATTTTCCAGGATCTGAAGCGCGGCGTGTTTTCAGTGTTCATTCATACCCAGAGCAGGAGAGCAGGAGGAGGAGCAAATGAGGAGGCAAAAAGTCAACAATGAAGACTGAACAAGAGATTCTTCACCATTTTTGGTCGACAGGTTGGTTTATAAGTTAGTAAACCGGACTATTGTTAATATGTTTGCACTTATTTGGACTCAAACCAGAGTCTCTTCTTTACTCAAACTGAAACAATTTTGGATCTGAAACTGCTTCAGTTTTACAACCTTAACTCAGCATTTTAAATCCATTGAGTTACATGTTCACATTACATGTGAAAGAACAGAAAAAAATTAAGATCTGATGAAATCTTTACTTATTTATGTTTTCTTTTTCTTTTTTCTTTTTGGTTATGCTAAAGCTCCTGAAAGGAGCTGCAAACATAAAGCCTCCCTGTAATATACTCAAGGATTTGAGACCATCAAAATAAGAGCTTTCTGTTTTCCTTTAGGTTGTTTCTAATGTTTCTAAAATTTCAATCCAGTGCTGAGGCATACAGTGACTCTGAAGGCCAAGTGCACAAGATTTTCAAAGCCATAAAAATCTTTTATTTTATGCTGAGAAAAATATGTGACAAAATCTTTGATAAAGAGCAATAAATAAATAAAAAAATAAAAAAATACATATTTAAAAAAATATTCCTTGAAATACAAATAAATCACAAAAATCATTAAGTAAAATTCCAGCTCACTCAAAAATATTTAGTAAAATGCAGATATATCAAAAAGTATTCTTATTTTTTCAAAACAACAAACTAACTAAATAAATAACTAATTAAATAAATAAATAATAAGTAAATACAGCAAAGTTAAAAAACTAAAATCTTTTGAGAGTTGCAAATACTTGAAAAAAAAATAGAAAATGTGAATTTTTATAAACACTAAAACATTTTTCTAAAATGATCAATAAAGCACCAAAATATAAAACAATATACTATGTAAAATGAAGACATATTAAAAGGAAATATTCTAACTATTTTAAGAATATAAAAATAAAAACTAAAAAAAAAAAATACAGAAGAACACTAAACACTAAAAAATTTGAAAACTGCCAATAAAAGCACCAAAATATAGAAAGCATGACAATTTGTTTTAAATAATTGAAATTAAAAACATATTGTAAAATTCAATGCTTGTGAAAATAGTATGTCCTTCTTCTTTCAAAGAAAAACTTTTTGTGCATTTAGTGAAATTATTGGACAGTCGTTGCAGCTGATCTCCAGGGCATCTGGTATCATCTGAAGTCAATTAATAACACAATTCCTTTTTTCTCTCAGCAGACTGGAAAAATAAAAGTAACATTTGAATGCTTAAGCTGCAGTGTTTGTTAGAAAACTTATTCTTTTCACACATAAAAGACAACACAAAGAAAGAGGTTAAGGATTGTCCCCAGGGGGCGCCAAAACCAACACAAACTCAAAATCCCTTACAGGAGCTTTAATGCAAAATCCAGCCTGATGATTTTTGCGATTAATGTTCATTTAACCTGTGAGTTATTAGAGGATGAACAAAAGACAGAAACACTGAACAGTTCAAGGGTCAGAGTGTGTTAGACTTACACTGACTGTTTTAGGGATCAGTGTGTGAAACCTGCAGCTTTACAGGTTTATTTGTTTCCTAGCTTTAAAGAGGAGGTGTTTTTGTCTGATGAGCAGAGAGCAGTTGAGGTCTTAGGATTGTTTAATTTAAAATCAACACACGTATAATCTGAGTTATTTTATGCACAACCACCCGAGTCTTTGTTGAATCTGCTACTTCTTTTTTTCAGCTGTTTGCTTAATGAGCCAGATTACAAAACAGTCACACGCCGAGCTGTTAAACTTTTGGGAGGAGGAAAAATACACTCACCTTTTGAACTTCACAATGCAGTTTGCAGAACAGGTGGACGAAAACGCTACTCAACACTGCCCCATTTCTGATGGTACTGCAGTGATAACAGGATTTTAAATGTTCAGATATAACGACAAAAATCTTTAAAAACAAACCTTTGACATATTTATATGCAGGAGTTTGCAGTTTACCAGGTACTGAGCTCCTGGATGTTAATGCTAACACGACCAAATGTCTTATTTTGTACAGACGTGTAACACTCCACGTCTGCAGAGGAGATAAATGCTGCTGTAACTGCCTCTTATTAACAGAGGTGGGTTTATGTTGGAGGGTTATTGATCAAGAGAGGCGAGGAGGAGTGAAGGTTGCATCTGGCCCGGCTGTGTGTTTATTTAGCCTACAGTGAGGAGAGCGCGTCCTCCGAATGCCAATTAAGCCGGTGATGGTCAGATCGTTGTCACGCTGCTCTGATGACTGGCAGGTCTGACAGACCGGCTGAACTCTGCGTGTCGATGATTTAATTAATCGCCCACAGCTCAGATTCAAGTGGGCGGACGAAGACGAGCACGTCCACGGTTCACTTCATTTGTAAGAGTGAAGGTGAGAAATTAAGGCTCATTCAAGTTAACTTTTCTTACTCTGTGTTTCACTGAAGGACAGTCAGGAAATAAGCGTCACTCTCTCTGGGAAGAGATGGGCAGAGCTGTGGATCATGTGATTTTCTGTTACTCCTATTTTCAGACTGATACCACTACAAGTTCTCCCTCTTTCAATTAACAGTGACAGATCATTATAAACGAAGACAGACCAGTCACTCTGCAATGGAGTCGAATATAAAACACAAACACTCTCTCTGAGTTTACGACTTTTTTTTTCCAATAAATTCAAAAAGTGCAAAATTAAACTAGCAACTGTCAGAGTTTAAATAAACTGCAGCCAGTAGTGCCACCTACTGGTGAGGAGGACCTGCCTGATACCGGTACTTGCCCATCCCCACTATTTACTAATCATGCGAAATCTGGGGTTAACTGTAGGTTTAACTTGAAAATAACGGATAAAATTTCTAATAATCTGATGTAAATAAGAAATGAGGAAACCACACAGATTTTTATTTGCTGTTTGTCTTTTTTCTTCTTCTTTTGTGAGATGTTTTGACCCCAGAAAAACTAAAATGTGTATGCAAAGAACAGAGCGCTAGCTGAAGGTTAGCACTCTGGAGAAGACCCACACAATATTTTTGTGATGGTTTTTTATCGGTCAGTGTCGCCAAATTAGCCAATTTTGCGCCAGGAATTGTTCATTACTCAGTGATTATGGGGATTTCTGTGTTTCAGAATAGAATGGAATAAAATAGAATAGAAAAAAAAAGAATAGGATATTCTTTTATTGATCCCCAATAGGGGAAATTTTCCTGCCACAGCAGCCCACAGAAAAAGTGCAATAATGCAAAAATAACAATAATAATAATAATAATAATAATAATAATAATAATAATAATAATAATAATAATAACAATAATAATAATAATAATAATAATAATAATAATAATAATAATAATAATAATAATATAATTATAAAAATTATAAAAATGAGGATAATTATAAAATAATAATTATAAAATAATGAGAATATAATAATACTATGATGAAATTAAGAATTTAAAGAAATATTGAAAAGTTGAAAAATATTACTATTAACAGATTACACAAGAACAAAATAAGTATTAAGCATTTTTAATAATTTGAACTTGACACTAGGAGCACCTGATTGTTCGTGCATCTTTGTGTGGAAGTTACAAATTTTTGGAGGTACGTGACATGGAAATTTGCTTGGATGCTCTGTGAGGCTGTTAAAATGACGTCTAGCATAAACCAGGCTTTACTCTTCTCAATTAGCATTGGGTGATGATGTAGACCCCTCATCCTGAATCATTCTCAGGTGGACTAATCAGCTGCTGGTGGATCAGGCCTTTAAATACACCAGATACGTTTGCACTGTGTGACTGTGTTTGTTAACTCCAACCGGTTGCGTGTTCAGTCCAACAAGCTGCATGACTGACTGAAGGCTGTGTTTAGCTTTCCACACAAACAGGACACCCAGAAATCAGTCATATGAGATCTGTACGAGAGAATGCAAGGGGCTTTTATGCTTTTTAACACCCCGCGCGCATCCGTTGGTGTCCCTTCCAAAACTGCAGGGGGCGGTGTATCACAAATGTACATCTACCAGAATCGAAGAAGTTTGCCTTTTGTTTACAACATAACATATGCGTCTCAGAGATTTTACCAGGTTCTTTAAACTGATTCCTCTCTTCTGCCGAGAGCGGCCGCAATTTCACACCTTGAATCATTTACCACTCGGTTATCACAGTGATCTCTTTGTGAAGAGTCATACAGATGTCTGTATTTCTGCACTTTGGCCACTAGGAGATCCTGTTCTTCCGGCATCTTATCTGTGAAAGGGACCGTGCAAGGGGGCGTAGGTGCAAAAATGATGATAGCCAGCACTAAGTCTACTGATAAGCGTCTCTTGATTCATGTTGAGCTGTAAAACCTCAAACCTGTTGACTCCTGGTCTGGCTCTGCTCATTATGTCAGTTTGTTGTTGTGGTCAAAATAAATACAAACTAATTTTGATGTGGTTTGTTTTATTTTACAAGTCACTGGGTGTTTCTAGGTAGTTTCTGGTCACAGCTTTCTGTCCCACTCGATGTTTTCTACCCTGAGTTTATGAATCGCAGCTCCACGTCCGGCAAAAATAGGATGGCTGCCTGTTTACTGCGACATGGCAGCCAATAGCTACGTCCCTAGCTGAGGAGTTGCCTACACCGAGAGCTTAGAAGCAGAATAAAGTAAAGACACACCTCTGTTTTTCCATCGTGTATCTTCTGTACTGCGGCCAGCTTTCAGCGCCAAAAGTCAACATTAGCATTTCAGAAGCTAATCGTCTCAATCTCCAATAAGATTCCCCAAACTCCCCTGGAGCAGCCTGGAGCAGTATCAGACTTTTATGGACTCCAGGGGCGTGTTGCCATTTCAGCGCCTTGATGCATCACAAATTTAAATTCATTATCCTCTATAATTAAAGCGAATATATCAAAGAGCGCTAACACTGCAGCGATACTGTCAGCGGGCTCCGGAGGGACCAAGGCGCGCGGGCCTGCAGCCCAGGTGGCGTCTAATATATTCACACTAAAACACACACACACTTACACACACTTACACACACATAGATAAATATAGCATCTTGTTAAACGCATCCTCAGGGTTCCTATTAATAATTTAACCCAAAACTGTGAGACGTCGCAGCCGTATTCCTGCAAAATTTAATTGCCAGTGCTTTTAATTATGCTCCGGTCACCACATTTAATTACGGTGCTCACTCTGCTGGTGTTGGGTTCATTTTTAGAGGAAATGGGAGCTTCTTCGCTGGCAGGAGATCGTTATAACCCTCTCAGGGGAGCGGTGAGGATGTGTCTGCCCAGCTCAGGAGAGGACTGATACACACTCTGTCATAATTCCTGGTGTTTTTTAATCTCCTTTGAGGATTTGGAGATATAGCAATACTCTGCTCTGGTTTGGTCTATTATATTAAATTGCATCCTTGAACGTAATGTCTGAAAGCGAGGACTTTATACACCTCAGGGATTTAGAAAAAGAGCTGTATATGGTTGAGTGATAATCAGACCAAATAAGGCAAATCTGTCCTAAGTTGACTTATCTCAGAGGAAACACTTTCACATTTCTTCAGAGCTGTCTGTGCAGCCACACACTGCAAGAAATATCAATTTGAAAACAAATTAGACTTCTACATCATTGGTTCCCAAAGTGGGGGTCCAGAAACGCTGATAGAGGGTCTCAATTATTTACCACATTCATCACTGCAAAAATATAAACAAAACTTAGTGTTGAATTATGATATTAAACCATGCAGACTGAAAATGTCTGATCTGTTTTCCACATTTCTTTGTTGAAGACCTGTGAGGTGACCAAACTAGGGAATAGCAATAGTCTCAGTTTTTGATTAATTTGGGAAACAGTAATATGTGACCATAGGTATCCTAAGATTATAGACATTAGCTAAGTTAACCATCCCAGGTCTTTTTTGTTTATTTAATCTGTTTTTAACCCTGTTGTATGTGTATTTCTATGATAGGGCTGCCAGTCTCTGGCACCACAAGGAACAAAAAGCATGTTGAGACTGTCAAAACCAAATTTAAATTAATTCTGGCGGATAAATTTATCCCTGAAAATGTCCCTACCTGAGGGGATAGTACTATTCAGAAGCCCAGAGTCTTTATGGGTTGGAGCCTACAAGCTGTCCGTTTCTGATTGGTGGAGCATCTACAGTGTCTTTAGCTGCGTTTCCACCAAGCAGTCCGGTTTGATTCAGTACGGTTTGATACAGTTAGGCCTGAGCCTGTTTGCGTTTCCACAGCAAACTGTGCCCTCTCGTGGTAGGCGGCGTGTAAGCGTGACACTGTAGCTGCAAGACACAATGTACACCGCTAATAAATCCAATGAAGAAGAAAAACGTGACATGGTAAACAAAGAGCATAGATGAACGATATGCAGCATTTCATCCTTTCTGTGATTGGCAGTAGAAGCTCTTTGATACAAAGTGAAATCAAGCTTTGTTTTAGAGAAGTCTGTGTGCCGCCAGGAGAAATGCAGCCACTGTCGCGGGGTGAGTGACGATTTTTTTGACCAATCAACGGTCTGCAGTGTTGTAGTCCCACCTTCTGAGAGCAGATCGGTTCAGTCCGGTACCCATACAAAAGGGTCCCAAAAAGTGGAATGGCTCTTCTAGGTTATTTGGGGATCTGTCCTTGGATAAGTCAGTGGAAACGTCACTAATTGTGCGCTGTACTGAGACGAACTGAACCGGTGTACTTGTTGGAAACGCAGCTTTTGTTTCCACCTCTGTCTGTCCTCCATAAGGGTGCAGTCACACACACCATCTATAGCAGCGGTCCTCAGGTTTTTTTGTGTCAGACAATATTTTCATGGACCGGCTCTTCTTCTGTCTCCTCACTGGCTCTGTTACCTAAAGAAACTTTCAAAGATGTTTGTTTTTTTGCCAATTGTGCTAGCTTGGGGGTTTGGCATCAAGAATGAGTCAGAGACAGGTATAATGGAGAGAATCTGGTCATTTTTCAAAGTAAAACCTTGTTCAGAGTCAGATAATAAATCAATAATGTAAGTTGATTATTTTTTGCTGTGCGGCCTGGTACCAATTGACCCATGGACCGGTACCAGTCTGCGGCCCGGGGGTTGGGGACCACTGATCTATAGCATCCTCAAGCATGCGTCAACCCCAAGATTCAGCTGGTTTGGCCAGTGTGACTGCACACTTCCTTGACTTTGGCACACTTTGGAGAGGTGTATTGTGGCACGGTACACCAGCACAAGCACGTGTACCCAACAAGGACATGACGTATAATCCCAGCAATTGCTCCTCCTGATGATTGTTTTAAACAATGGTGGGGGTGTTGGACCAAAAAAACTCAACATGACCCAAAAAGTCACTAAAGGTGTAGCCATGTTCTCTTTGTTCTCCATTGTACTGACATTTACGAGACTGCGCTTCTTGTAAACTGACGCTAGACGCTACATGATGGCGTTGGCGGGCCATACCTGTGGTACTATGACCTGATGACGTGTGTCCAAGAGGCAGTCATGCTCAAGTCTGGTTCATACTGGAGTAGTGTGATCATGGGCTGTACCAGCCAGCAGAAGAATGGCCCCCAGGGGGAACCAATCATGCTTGAGTATGGCACGGTACAGATGGCCAGTGTGATGGTACCCTAAGATAACCCTGAGCTGTGATGGTCTTGGTTTAGTTCCTCCTAACCAATGGTCTTCTTTGACCCTGACAGTGTGAATGTGTCTCTGTCAGCTCCCGGTGTTCATGTTTAAAGAGTGACTCTGTAAACTGGAGACCTTCAGCTGAACGTGTCAGTGGAAATCCAGTTTACAACAGCTGTTCAAACCTTGAGGAAGTCCTCAGGAATTCACCCTAGTTTAGCTTAATGTACATTTATACACGTGTTAATTTCTGTTTTTACTAAAAACAGTACGGCACGGTAGTGTTTACACGGCAACGATGTCGGCAGCGTTTCACAAAAATCCCACTCTGGAGGCCATTTTCAAAAGTTTGCGTTTTAGGTCGGCTGAAATGCAGTTTCCGTGTAAACGTAAGGCTGAAACGCAACAATACTTTTGCGTTTCACCCTAAAACTGTTGTCGTGTAAATGTCCCCTCAGATTGGTCTATTTGTGTATTCCAACAGCAGGGGGCGATGGTCTCTGGCACTGCTATCTTTGGGGGTCATGACCTGAAAAGCTTGGAAGATGAACATTTTTTTTCACCAAAGGTTTTGCTGCTTTTTAAATTCTTGGATGTTTTCATTTCGAAATACTTGATGGGTAAAGCATGTCAGAAAAGATTTGGGACAAAGTGATTTTATCAAGAGTCAAAAAAACGATGCTCAGACACAAGATGCATCACTTTATTCTGGGATTACAGAGTTTAGCTTCACGGATGCACGGTTGAAAAAGGTCACCACATGTGCCCTGACTGTAAAACTGTGACAGGCCACAGTCTCAGCTCAAGACGGACATTTTTTACAGTGCAGCCACAGCCACCAAACCCAGCGGAGCGCAGCGGTGCAGCAGGACTCCTGTCTGCCTGCTCGGGCTGCTCACAGCCGGCCAGACATCACACCACATCCCCCAGACCCAGCCCGCGGAGGGGACACGGTTCGCTCCTCACTCTGAAGCCCGTTAATGTGAGAGAAACATTTCTCTGTGTACAGTCAGAGAGGGCGTATCCGCGTCCAGGGGGAGGCTGGGCCAGCACGGAGCTGAGAGTGGGAGGGATTTTTTGGTGTTTTTCGCTGGTTTGAATCGCAGGAAGAAAACAGCGAGCAGCCACGCCGCCCACCGAACACGGCGAAGCGCGCGTCAACGTTTCGCAATCAGCTCCTGAGCTGCTGCTGTGACCCGATTAAATGTGTGGAGGAGCCGGAGGAGAGCAGACACCCACAGACACAGACAGGACTGCTGCTGCTGCTGCTGCTGCTGCACAGGATCTGACAAAAGGTAAGCTGCAGATTCTCCTCTTTGTCTCAAAATGATTGATTTATTGAGCGGAGTCTGGTCGGAGGGCTGCGGAGCGGAAACAAAACAAAGTTATTTCCCGTGGCTTGATGGCTTTGTTTGGTGGTGAAAGGTGAGGTCAGCATCCTTTTCTGTGCGCTTTTGTCTGCGTGTGATGACTCCACTCAGGATTAGACCTTTAACTCTGATGCACGAAGTAAAACAAAACACATCCAGCTGTTTTTTGGGGGTTTAACAACTTGAAATCTCTAATTCCTGCTCTTTCTGATCCTGTATGCTCCTCTGGTTGCCTCTCTATCACACGTCCTTTGTGCTGTTATCTTACCCCCTGCACCCTCCACACACAGTTTACAGTAGGAGCTTCCTGTTTGCTGCTATAACATCATTAAGACACTGAAAAAATCAGCTTCAGAAGCCTCCAAAAATAGTTTAACATTCAAGGAAGTGGGAAAAGTCACTGAGGAAGAAGTGCTTTCTTATGCTTCATGCAGCCTCTCCACTTTAATGTGTCTGTAGGATGTAAAAGCTGAAGTCTGTCACCTTAAACCACCTTAAGAATGAATGCAAATGCTTAATGCAATGTTATTTGGCTTGTTTACTCTCTGCAGTGTCTCTTCATATGCAAATTCTGCAGACAGATGGCTCAGATTAGGAGATTAGGTTTCTAAATAACAATGCAATCTCAAAGTTTGCCTCTTTTTTTCTCATTTCTGCCTTAATGAATGTGACAAACCTGCTTTATTTTTATTTTTTGCATTGATTTAAAAGTCTGAATTGAAGCGACTGGACCTCATCAAACATTCAGGACGTGTCAACTTGTCTTTAATTCTCTGCTAACTTAACTGCCGGTGGGATTTCTGCGTTGGAGACTTGGTGTCAGTTTGGCTTTTCGCTCTGAGAGCTCTGTGAGCTGTAAACCTTCCTGAGCGGTCTCCTCCTCTTCCTGTAAACCCCTCTCTGCCGTCCAGGCAGGTTATTTCTGGCCGTATAGATTGTAACGTATCGTCTTTTGTGTGTTGTGCTTCTTGTTAAGCCTCCCTGCAGCCTGAAGCGTGCTGCGTCCTGTAGATTAATGCCCGTGTTGCTCCTGTACGACACTATGACAATGCAGCGCGTTCAGATTTGTGGATTTACTTCTTTAAGATATTGGCTTTCTCCCTGTTTCGTCTTCAGGCTCTTGTTGTGTTGTTCTTTGACAAAACAAGGAATGTAAAGATTGTGATCGGGGCCAGATAAACCTGCTCAGGTGGCCTCTGGGTGGAAAATGTGGCTCCAGGGTTTTTATACCCCTCCAGCCTCCTTTTGTCCTGATGCATGGTCGTTTGTGGAGCTGCAGCCTTTAAGCACAAAACACGAGGAATATGCCAAAACTCTTAAAAATGAACCCAAAGATTGAATCACTCTGAGGACGCTTCAGTCCGTCCATCTCTGTGTGTGTGTGTGTTATAATGAGATTATCCAACCCTGGACTCTTAAAGTCCAATAAAAACCTGCATAATCAACCTAATAGGAAGTGAAGGGGATCACCTTTGTGGAGGGGATTAATCGCAGGCTTGAGAGGGGTTGATGTAAACCTCAGATAATCCGTTCAACAGGAAAGAATTAGAGCCTAATAACCAGATAAAGACTAAATCTGATTGTTTCTCTGCGGCTGGAATAATGATGTTATTTCCACATCTTTGACCCACGTGGGGGAACGGGAGGTGATATGACGGCGCCTCCAGAAGCGGGGGAGGCTAAACTGGACGATTACTGATTCAACTTTGGCCCAAAATGACCTCACCGTTCTTCTTCTTCGGTTATATTCCTGCAGATTGATTCCACCTTTATCTCCTGTCTTCTTAAGATTTCAGAAATCTTTTTTTTTTTTTTTTTTTGTATTTTTGTTTCCTGTTTAGAATTTTGGGCTTGGGTTCTTGCTTTGTCATCGGCCAAATCATTGAAACACTTGGCATATTCAAGATTTTTCATTTGTTTTTGTTGAATAGGCTGTTAAAATTAGGGATGCACGATATTATCGGCACAATATCAGTATCGGCAGATAAAAGCTTAAAAACATGTTTATCTGTATGGGCAGATATGAAAATTTCTGCCGATAATCACAGCCGATAAGATGCTATTCAGTTCGGATTATTATTATTTTCCATCTGAAAAATAAGCTCCTTGAATAAAATGTAGCACTTCATTTATTTGCACTGCAGAGCTCTGTGTCTGTCACCAGGTTGTTACAGTAGCTCTAAAATAATCAAATGCAAATTGGTTATGTTTAAAAATACATTGTACATTTAAAGTTCATGTGATCTAAAGAAATTATTTTTCTTTATTTCAATACTGAATGTCTTGAGTTTGAAAAAATAATACATTTCTTATTTATGGTAAAATCAAATGTTTTTTGTCTTGTTTTATGTGTGTTTCTTAAACAAATAAGACCGTCACAATTAGAGTAACATATAAATTCCAGTACAGGATAGACTTAGCTTTCTTTACAGTGAAAAAAACAAACAAACTTGTGATTATCGGTATCGGTATCGGCCAAAAGGGGTTATGATATATCGGCATATCGGATATCGGCAAAAATCCAATATCGTGCATCCCTAGTCAAAATACTCATAAATGACTGAAAGTCTATCTAAAAATCTACAAAGTCATTATTATGCTTCTTATACCATAGAATAGAGCCATCCTGAGAAGATTTAGGTCATTATCTTACAAAGAGGGACATTAAAAATGTTGGACTGCCTCCGACCTCATCCCCATCCTGCAGATTTGGGCTCGTTGTAAAACTAAGTGGACAGATCTATTGAACATTCAAAGGAAATCCTTCAGTTTGAGTTGCAGAAGTCATGGGATAACATTAGCATAGCGTAAATATTAAAGTTAAAGTAGATAAAAACAGAAGGAATCACTTTATGTGATATTTGCGGTGCTCAGAGTGACCATCCTCATGTTTCATGATCAGGATTTAGAGGCTGAAAAAAAAAGGTTTCAGATCTGTCAGGTGTTCTAATAATTTTGGCCACCACTGTATATAAATAATTTATTGTATAATTATTTTATGGTTTTAAAACCATCAATCTTATCACACTACTTATTTTAGCTTCAAATGAATCCGTTTAAATAAACTCGGATCAGACTTAAGACTCTCAAAGACTTTCTAAGTCTTAATGAGTTGGAAATGATAGAGATCACACACAGGATGGCAAATAACGACAGATTTAAAGGTTTTAGAGCAGAGTAAACCCTCAAATCTGTGTCGGACGAAATCCTACCTCCAAACCTGACTTTGGTGTAAACAAACATGGCAGATGATGAGAAGAAGGTCAAGCTAATTGTTGCTGCTTGCATCCTGATTGGCTATCGTTCTGCTCCATGTGACTCTACAGACTCACATGACGCTCCTCTTAGGCCTTGTCCGCACGTTGCTGGGTATTTTCGAAAAACGAATATTAGGGGTGCACCGATCACAATTTTCTGGCCGATCACTGATCTTTAAAAAGCCTGACGCTGATACCAATTTTTACTTTTTCTTTTTTATAACTGACAGCATATACCCTCAATGTTCGAATTGTACTTTATTGAAAATCATTGAACAATACATGTGAAACAATAAAATCTTTATGTTTTAACTTAACCAATAAAATGTCCTGAGTTTTAGGTCTCAGAGCAAAAAGCAACAATGGCTGGCTGTTAGACCTTCCTGGAGGTTTATAAGATCAGTTTCATGTGTAAGGATGGGCTGATCACTGATCCCCCAAAATTAGGAAATCGACACCAATCGATTGGCCAGCCGATCAATTAGTGCCGATCTAACGAACCCCCCCCCCCTTCATTCGACATGCATCAGGCAAGTACAGCTGGAAGCATGTCAAACCCATATTTGTCAGTGTTTTCCAGACGCCAGCCAATCAGAATGAACCCCGTCATTCAGCTGTAACGTTTGAGAACCAAAAACTCTGTCTCCCGGAATCTACATGAAATCATGAAACTGGAATTTCCCAAAATCTTCACTTTGGCTGAGTTTTCAGAAAACATTGTTTTTAGTGACGTAAAACTACGTTTTCGTGTGGACGACAGGCCATAATGTTTAAAAATATATGTGGTTTCCCAAATACTCAGCTATGTGTGGACATGGCCTTAGAAGATCAAGAGATATAAATTCCCTCTACCGTCATCACACCACAGGAAAGACAATTAGGGATGGACCGGTCTGACTTTTTAAGCTCCAATATCGATGACAATACCTGGGCTTTGGTATCAGCTGATACAGAAACTGACCTGAGCCAACACCAGTATTTTTTTGATTAAAGTTTATCTCTAAAACCATCAAAAAGTTGTTGACTTTTGTGGAAGGTCAGCTCCAAACCATGGATTATATCACACTTTCTCCCAGTCAGTTTGTAGTTATAAAATATTATTTCAGACCTTTATTAGTCTAGAAAGGAAATTTAAAGTTTCCCTTATTTGTCATGATGTTGAACGTTAAATCAGGTGGAGAAATCAACCAATCACGTGGATCTAACAAAAAAAGCTTCAATTACAGTAAAAGCAGGAAAAGTGGTTTTCTGGTAGTGACTAAAAGTGAGAATCTCACCGCTTTGGACGCATCACTTTCTGACAGCTTATTTCTATCATCTTTGTCCTCCAACTTTATGAAAGAAGAAACTCAATCTCTCTAAAACTCCTTTATTACCTCAGAGTGAATTGAGCATCAGGGCTGAGAGTGGAGGTGGAGCGGCTGACCACCTGCAGGACAGCTCTCGTCTTCACCTGTGATCATGTTCACATCATTTTTAACACACAAACAGATGATGTGTGAACAGGAACAAAAAGCTCGACATGTTGCACAGAAAACGAGGACACTGGAGGACAAATGGTTGACGTAAACATCAGTGTTGAGTCAGTGCAGCCGCTCCTGGAGAGTGTTTTTTTCTTCCATTAATAAAAGATAGAGTCAGGTCCCTGAACAGAAGCACTTAAAGAGCCTCCAGCCTCTGAGTTTCTTAAACAACCGCGTGAATTCGCAGGTTGCGTATTTATTGGAAAGCGTTGCATTACTTTATGCCAGGTTGGATTATCAGGCAGTAAGAGACGGGCAGTCCAACAAATCTGATTGCACTGAGCACATTAAGTGAAACCTGATGTTGTAATCATGTGTTTATACGGTTTAGAGTCTAATAACACACACAGAGAAGATGGATTGTGACCATAAAACCTTCCAGTTTTAGTCCAAGAGGCATCATTTTCACCTGGATTAACAAACGCTCTCATTTATTGGAGCTCACGCTGATTTAAAAGCTGCTGAAACATTTCTGTTTTTCTGAGATCTGGAGCTGCAACGAAAATGGTTATCTGAGTTATTCAAATGCATCAGTGAGTTTAATTTGCTCCAGTTGTCGGCTCGAGAGAAGGAACTTGACTGGAGCACTTACAGGCGTCTGTGGGCTTTGCATCGAGGTGGTAACTCACGGCAGGAGTGCCTGTAGGAACATGTACAAACCAATGAGCGAATAAGTCTGCAACAGATTGAAGAAAATGTTGAAGTTTTATGCAGATTAATGTGTCTTCTTGAATGTTTGAAGCTATTTTTGGCCGACCTCTGCCTCCCACATGCTCAGATATGCTCCAACACCCTCATGTCCACCACTGTGAATGAGATATGATACATATTACAGAAAAAAAGCATGTGGATAAAGTTGGACTGAAGTATTTAGAAAAGACAAAACTGTGATTATATTTTTTTCCAAGAACAGGAAATTTGGGCTAACTCAGAAACTGAATATAAGGCAGTTCTGTCAGGGGAGCTGCAAGCTGAGCTACTTTCAACAACCTAAATTTGCTTCACAAGAGAAGAATCAGCTGCAAAGGAGGAAACCTCCATCCAAAACAAAATGATAAAAACATCAAAACACTGAGTGGGAATGTATAAACTATTTGGTGAACACCATGTAAGAAGGGGCTGTGAGCTGAGCTGCTACCAAGAGTCTTTCTGTTACTGTGTCGAAGGCAGAGGTCTCCTCTCCTGTATAACAGATGTAAAGCAAAATAGGATGACTACGTGTCAGCAGGGGCTGCAAGCTGAGCTGCTGTCTCAGTTTTTAAGTTGCTATACCCTTAGTGGTCTTCATACTGGTGGTTTCTTCTGCAGAGGTTTTACTTTACTAAAGCTCTCTATCAGAGGGCTGTGAGCTGAGCTGCCCCAAGAGTCTTTCACATCTGCTGAAGAAACCATTGGTACAACCATTAGATGACCCCTGAGGGGAATAGTAATATGAAAACTGGAAGCAGCAGCTCAGCTTGCAGCCTCTTCTGATGTGTTGTTCCCCCTAGAGGTCTATAGACACAGGTTTAGACAAAAACTTGTTTCCTTTAACATTATTGTTATACAGTTATGAGTAAGGCGCTTGTTGGCAGCTCAGCTCACAGCCCCTTGTTGTTCTGTTTCTGACAGAAAACTTAATTAAAGTACAGAAATTTAACTTTGTTTTCATGCTTTTTACAAGGTGGAAATCTTTGCAGAAGACACCACCAGAACGATGGCTGTAACTTGAACAGTAACTTTAAAACTGAGACAGATGCTCAGCTCGCAGCCCCCTACTGACACACTAATCACCGATAGTGCAACAGAAACACAGATTATTTGTAGAAGTGTCTTATAAACATTTTAATCTTCCCATTTTGCACTTGCTTCTCTCTTCTCTAGCAGACAAGGGGGCTGAGAGCTGAGCTGTCACAAAGAGTCTTAATCTGCCCCTCTATAACTGGTAAATTAGATGACTAAAATGTTAAAGAAAAAAGGTCTTTGTCTTAATTTGTGTCTCTGTAGACCTCTGTGGTGAACAACACATTAGAGGAGGCTGTGAGCTGAGCTGCATTCTCCCCTCTGTAACATATTAAACTGATAAATAAGATGATTTAAATGCTAAAAGAGACACTGCCATGTCTAAAATCTGTGTTCCTGTAGCACTCTTTGTCGAACAGCATGTTTTTTAGGGGCTGCAAGCTGAGCTTCTGTCTTCGTTGATCTTTCCTCTTTTAAAAACATTCAGCCTGATGATTAAAACAGTAAAAGTAAGAACTAGACAGCTTAACATCTATGTTTTACTGAAGCTTTAGAGAACAAGAAGAGGGCTGTGAGCTGAGCTGCTGCTCACAACTCTGGCTAAGTTTTTAGGTTAAGGGCTCTTCACACAAAGATTGTCATCTCATAACAAAAAGATGTGTGAGCTGTGAAAAAGAAAATGTTCATGATGCAGGATCAGGGGCTGCGAACCGAGCTGTGACTTGTATTTTTTCTGCTTGTTTGAGATTTTTTAGAGCTAACTGCATAAAGACAGGCTCGCTTTCAGCCGGGAGCTATTCGTTTCTAAATCCAGCAAATCTTAATGCTCCAACCCATAATTATGTTAATGATGATAGTAATCTGTCACGTTGTGTTTGTCCGCCGCCTGTTTTACCATGACAGTCCCTCGCCGAGCCCTCAGTCTGATGTAGAGGAAGCAGACTGACTGGCACGCCGCCCTGACCTCCAGCCCATTCTTTGGGATGAATCGGAGCGCCAACTCTGAGCCAGACCTTATCACCAAACATCAGCGTTTGACCTCTGTAATGCTTTTGTTGCATGCAATCTGGTTAAAGGCTTAAAAGAAGAATGAAGGAGGCTGTTAGCAGCACATTAATAAACATTGTCTGGGAATTAGATTGGAGACTTTTGTCTGGGTTTTCTGGAAAAGCAAAGGGATAGATAAGAAATGCTTGTATTGATTCAGGATGATAAGAAACCACTTTTACTTCAAGGGGTGAAAATATCCTGAACTGCCTTCTTCCTGCATGTGAAGTCTACCTAAGCAGTCGAATTAATACCTCGTATTCTGAGGCATCCTTCCTCGCTTTCATTTCCATGCAGACTTATGAGGAAAACCTCATTATGCAGATGTCTAGAATTCAGCCGTTGCAGCCTGCGCAGCGAAATCTCTGGGGTAATATGTCGCCTTATATCACCTACACTTACCAATATTTACTCGGCTTTATCTAACAGCTGCCGCACGCCTTGTGGGAGCAGTCAGAGGGAATGAAGGTAAACACTGCCTTTGAGTTTGCAGCGGCACCGAGCTCCAGACACGTTCAAAGCTTTGAAATTTGTCCTGAGGAGCGTAACTTGCCCTGGCATCTTATTCCAGCCCCTTTTTCTTAGTCTGTCTTACTTTGGAGGGATGTGAGAGATTTGGAAAGTGATGCCAGGAGTGTGGTTCCCAGACGGTTGCAGCTTTATTCTGTGTCAAATTGAAAAAGGCAGCTTATTTTTTTTTTACAAGTCTCTCCCAGGTTTTGGATTATGCTTTGGATTCTGAAACTGTGAAAACCTTGGCTCTTTTATTTTGGTGATTTTTGCAGTGTGAAACAAGTGAAATGATTTGCTTTGAAGCTCTTTGGAGGAAGATATTTCTCAAGTTTGTTTCGACATCTGTAACTGCAGGAAGGTTCAGGAGCCTCTTACAGTTGTATTTTCTCAAACTGAGGAAGAAGAATATTTGCACTTTGCATTATCAGGTTAAAAGTCAAACAGACATTTAGCGTTATTTAGGATCAGTTCGATACTAAAGTTTGTCGTATATGAAGGTGCTGCTCCCCCTAGTGGCTGACTGCAGTATAGGTCAAAAACTTGGTTTCCCAGTTCATTACAAATGGGCTGTGGTCAGACTTTAAAAAATAAATTATAAGGACTCAAAGATAACCTTAACTTTTTTTTGTTTTTATTTCTTTCCTGTCGTTTTGTCCTTTTGATTTTGTAGAAATTTAATTTTTATGTTTGTAGATTCTTTTGCTTTTCATCTTCCTCCAAGGAAGACTTAATGGAAGGTTATAAGGTTAAAAGGCGTGCTGACCGAACGTTTTGTGAGAGAAGGGGCAGATACAGCAAGATTGTTCTTCTTTCTGCTCCTTTTCATTCATTTGAGATTTTTATTTTTAGATTGTAAATATATTTGAAATGGCAACATGAATGAAATAAAGATCAACTATAAACTATAAATTAACCTGGTAGAAATGTTTCTCACATCCGTTTGCTGTGGTTATATGAAGATATTATTGGGCTGTGTTGTGTTCAGTCCTCTTTTTTATCTGAAACCCTTTTTTTAAATGTGTTACTTGATTTTAAGAACAGGGTTTTACGTCACATTTAACAATGGTAAGCAACTGCTGTGTAAATGTATTTTTTTTCTGAAATAGTAAGATATGTCAGGAGGGAGGGCCAAGAAGAGATTAGACTTTCAAAGGGGAAAAGGGTTCTTTTTGTGTTGGTCACCTTGCTCCACTTTGACCTTCGACTGCTCAGACTCTAGCTGTACGATGGCGATGCCTCTGACGCGGGTTATTTTAGTTTCAAAACCCTACAATGGTGAAAGGTGGAGCCATGCTGTCCATTCTATTTACAGTCTATAGTGTAGACAAAAATAATCCAAGTGCATGAGCTAGGGGATGGGTCCCTTTCATTATTAAAACGATACAGTACCGATGCCCGGTACCTGCCAATCGGTAGGGGTACTCAACTGTACTAATTTTCCATACTTTTTTGTGTTTATGTGGTAAAATTATCAATATTGTCTAATATTAAAATCTCACTGTTTTTGAATTCAACCTTTTTTTCTTCAATTTATAACCTTGCAATGCTGTGCTCATGTACAGTTTGGAAAATCGCCTACTTTTCCACTCCCACACAGTCACAAAGATGTGTTAAGGTGCCTAAACATGGTAACTTTCAATTTTATGTGGATCAGTACCTGGTCCTATTGACAGAATTGAGTCAGTACCTCTAAAAGAACCTAATTTGGTACCCATCCCTAGCATGAGCGCTTTGTCAGGCTTGAATTTGATTGTACTTGCTGATACCACCACAGTCAAAGACAGACCTTAGAAGCGCCCCCTACTGCCCACTGAAAGACCAATGTCTTGAGCAGAAACAGTCACTTTGTGCCTTCTTGTAATGAGCTTTTGACCAGTTTAGTTACTTTTTAGACTTTAAAAAGTCACTGTCCGTTACCTGGTAGTCAAATGGTCTGGAAAAGTGAGCTTTCCACTATGGAAATCCACCACCATAGAGTTGGAGGTAGTTCCTCTGGTACCGGACGATAAAATCCCCATGGGCAATAAGGCGATTGAGAACTGTTGTGGGGCAGTTCATTGTGTTGTTTGTGAAGTCTGCATGGGACCAGAGCCTCCAAGCCTAAGCGTACCGTGGGCGCTGGGTGAGGCAGAATCCAGACTTACCTAAGGGGTGTCACATCGGAACTTTGTCACCATATAATTTCTTTAATCACTGAATGATTCACCGGAAATTCTTGCCATCAGAAGTTGATAAACACAGAGCAGAAAGCTCTTCAGAGTTTGATCCAGGATGTTAAAATCTCATGCTAACAGCTAAAAGCTAACTTTCTATAGAATCAGTTAGACCAGGAAGCAGCAGAATCCATGACCCTGATCCTAAATTTGTGAATGAGGGTCGAGCTGTTCTGTGATTCCTCGCAGCCTCCGCCGTCTCCTCAGTGGATCAGTTAAATAAACATGACAAGACGTTCATTAACTAGATCAATGGTTTCGTGTTAGCCTCAAATTGAATGTGTCGAGCTGAGGCTGATGTGGGGCTGATTGAGGATCCTCCGCCTGCAGGATGAGACGACGTCCTCCAGTAACAGATATTTTTGCCCTTCACTTGTTTCCCAGACCTCTTCAGGGACCTTTAGTCCAGCTCTGCACGGCCTCCATACATCATTCCCCACTTTATTCCCTTTTCCATTTTCCAAATCTGCACCTCCGCTGTCTCCTTCATTAATTTCTCCTCTCCCGGGACACCGGCGGGTCTGCATCCACCTTCCCCTCTGCTTCATTTGCATCGCGGCTCCACGCGGCTGCCCAAGTGTTTTCTGGGAGTCAGGTGGCTAATTGGTTCCCATCTGTTGGGAGAAAGCGGCCTTTATGGGATCGTGGGTAATTTGTGTCAGGAGTTTTACCGTATTGATTTAGTTTTTACCTTTTCAGACAGTCCCAGGATGCTGCTGCAGAAAGTGTTTTCAGATTTTCCTTCAAAGAAACAAGTCTGAAACATTTTCTAGGATGTTTTTCACAGCGGGAGAAAAGGTTGGGAGCACAAAATGTGTCAGATTTGATGTATGACTCAGTTTTTATTCTGTTACTCTGTCAGCTGTGAAGGTTAGAACAAGGACGAAGATAAAACTATCAGTCCTCCTGACACATCTTGTGCTTTATCTTCAAACTGCTTCTACTCTGCGCCTCAGTGTCTCCTCAAAGTCCCTTCACGGCTGTTTTGATCTCATGCTAACCAAAGATCTAATGCTAACGAAAGTTTTATTGCACTAGGTGGTTTGAGAGAAGACAGCTTTGGGACTTTCTTTGAGTATTTTTATTTGGATGGAGACTAAAAGGGTTTGAACACTTTTGATTCGCTCTCTGTATGAACTGCTCCTCAATGTCTCTGCTCCTGTTTTGATCTCATGCTAACGAAAGTTCTCCTACGAACAAAGCAGCTAATGTGCCCTTCATTCCTTCAGAAATGTTGTTGTAGGTGATTTAAGATTTTTCTTTTTTAATCTATAGAAGAAGGCTGTTTAACTTTCTTTGAGTAGTTTTTATTTGGCTGGAGAGGAAAGAATTTCTCCTTCCTGTGTCATGTTTACAAAAATTCTCATGCTAATGAAAGCTCCAATGCTAACAGAGGTTATTCTAACAACAAAGAAGTCTTTAAATCTGGAATATTCGTTGGTGCCCTCTGGTGAACCCTTTTCTTTAGTTCTTTCCACAAATGTTCAGTTGGATTGAAGTCAGGTGATTGACTAGGTCATTCTAACAGATTGATTTTCTTTTTTTGAAACCATTTGAGAGTCAACTTTGCCGTGTGCTTTGGATCGTTGTCCTGCTGGAAGGTCCAGCCACGTCTCATCTTCATCATCCTGGTGGATGGCAGCAGATTCAGATCAAGAATTTCCTCATACATGGCTCCATTCATTGCTCCGTCAGTTATATGAAGTTTGCCAACACCATGAGATGAGAAACAACCCCATGCCATGATGCTTCCACCTCCAAACTTCACTGTTGGTGTAGTGTTTTTTTGGCTGATGTGCAGTGACATTTCTCCTCCAAACATGGTCTGTAGTATGACAGCCCAAAAGTTCAGTTTTGGTCTCATCTGACCAGACAACATTCTCCCAGTATTCTACAGGCTTGTCAAGATGCTGTTTAGCAAACTTTAAACCAGCTTCAACATGCCTTTTCATGAGGAATGGAGTCTTGCGGGCTGAGCGTCCATAGAGGCCATGGTAGTGGAGTGCATTGCCTATTGTTTTCTCTGTAACAATTGTACCTGCTGCCTCCAAGTCTTTCTGGAGCACTTTCAGGGTGGTCCTTGGCTTGTTGAGTACTCTTCTGACTATCTCTCTGACTCCCTGGTCAGAAATCTTCAAGGAGCTCCTGTGCGTGGCCTGTTGATGGTAAGGTGGTGCTTCTTTCACTTGCGGATAATGGCCCCAACGGTGCTGACTGGAATATTCAGGTGCTTTGATATAAGTCTGTAACCAGTTCCATCTCATCCAATGTGGCGTTGGTGTCTGGTGTTAGCTCTGTTAACCATGTCTTTAAATAGCATGATGCTACTCTGCCCTCTGGTATTCCCTCTATTGCTGGGTTAGCACAGCTAGCTCGTCCATCTTATTGGAGATAGATCTTACGTTCCCAATAGCGATGGATGGAAGGACAGGCCATGTCGTCACTTCTCAGCTCACACCTGAGAACCAGCATGTCGTCCTCACCTCCTTCTCCTCACCTTGTGGGAAACATCAGGCCTTGCACCAGTTAGCATTGATATGATACAGGCTGCTAACAGGTGATTTCACATGAAAATAATGCAGCCATGGTTACATGTAGGATCTCCAGACAAACACAGGAGAAACAGTAGTAAAAACATCACTGAAGACAGTTTGGTGTCCTCAACCAACAAATGTGCCATACATAGTAATGACCTACTTTGACGTCCTGTTTTGATCTCATGCTAATTAAAGTTGTCATGCTAAGAAAACAGGGGCCGCACACTTCTCTCTGTAATAATCTGAGGTAGTGATCTTCAGCATGAGTTCCTGCTTAGTTTTTAAGATTAACACTCACAGGAAGAAGTGGTGAGGGCTCGATGAAGCCAACCAAACCAAAACAGGAAACGCTGAGACGCTGAAGACAGGAAAACACCAGGAGTAGAGTGTGTAACCCTTTCCTTACCTGAAGTAAACAAACACCAGAGTGTACACTCATCATGATCCTGCTCGATTTTAAGAAAGAGTGACCTTTTCTGAAAGTAAAAAGATGCTGTTCCCCCTTTTTTTTTGTTTCTTATTGATTTCCAGTTTTAGTGAAGCACGTTTCATTTGATACTTCCTGTGACTGTTCAGCTCCCATAAACAGCTCTCCCCTGTGGCTTTCACCTGTCCTCTTCCTCCCCCTCTTCTCAATCTTCATCATCATGCTATATCTGTGCATTTTTATTCATAAAGTCCCCTACGTGTTCGCCTCTGAGAGCTGTCGATGATGAATCAATTTCAGGCTCTTTTTGAGAGCTTCCTGACAGTTGATGGGGGTGCCGCCGTTGACCTTCTGTAATGAGTTTAGGTCTGTGTGTGTGTGCCCATGTGTGTGTGTGCGTGCGCGGCCCATGGGGTTTCCTCTTCAGCAGCAGGAGAGGCTGAATCACCCGACAGGCTGAAATACACGGCAGCTAAATTTAATTTGCTGCAATGATAAAAAAAGGAGACCTGAGATATGAGACGCAGATGGGGTTGAAAGTGGCAATTGACAGAAGTATCTCACCGTGTTGGACCTCCAAGGTTATCCCACAAATTGAGGCTCTTTTAGAGGATTGGACACCGTTATTTAATGCTTCCTGCTTTCAGCTTCTTCACATCAACATTTTGATTGTGTGCTTTAAAGCTGATATCTCCGTGTTTCTCCTTCCTGCTGCCTGACACTCCATTTGTTTAGCTGCTCTATCTGAAATGAGGCTTGTCTTCATTCAGCGCTCTTCTTTGGTTACATGAAGCTGTGGCTCCAGGATTCTTGAAGAGGATTCAATTTGAACCAATCAGAGTCTCCGCGGTGTTCGTATTGTTCTGGGGTCGTCTCCTCTCGATGATAGATGTCTGTATTCTCATCTGCAGGATGGATTGTAAACGGCAACGAATGCATCTCATGCTGTCATGGGAAATTCATTTATCGTGCTTTTATAACATCCATTAAAGTGATAAAAGAAGGAAAAACTTGGTTCTGCAGACGCTGACAAACATAGACTGGATTCAATTTGTGGAGGCCATATTGGCATCTTCTCCTGCCGTCATTTTCAGGTCACATGATGATGGATTTCAGCAGCTTAGATCATGCATTGTGCAGCCATTTTGGACGTGCAGTCCTGAACCATCAGAGCAAACTTTGCATGGTGTATTTTTCTTGTTCTGGGTTTGGAGGTGGAGGAAATCCCCCATGCATGGAAATTCTGGGCCATGCACAAATAATTAACTGTGGTATTTATAAAACATGCTGTGAACTGATGTAACATAAGAAAGTTAAGAGGCCAGATAAATCATAGATGGAACCAAAAAGGTGAGAAAGGTGAGAAATCTAAAGTATTATCTGCATTTAAGTCAGGGATGGGTACTGAATGCGTTATTTTTATAGGTACCGACCAAACTCTGTCTGTGGTACCATTTTTAGGTACCTAAACGCATCCTTGTGGCTATGAGAGAGGAAAAGTAGGAGATTTGCTGGGTTGGACATGAACAAAGCATCATAAGGTTTTATTTTTAAGCAACTGGACAAGCACTCAGAGAGTGCAGACGTCCACCAAGCATATTGTAATTGTCATCAACACTTTGGTCTTACTTTAATGTTATACTCCTTTTCAGCAGACTGTCTGCTACAGTTTGGTATTAGTTGCAGGTTTGTATGATAACTTACTGACAGTGTTGACAATGATGATGACCCAGTTCATATTTAATATTCCAGATCTTAGTATCCAGAATATTGTCAGGATCTGGATCGTACTTTTACACTCGTCAGAAATTATGGTGACCTTGTCTTGTATCGTTTGCAAAGCAATCTGACCATTTATGGTGAAGTTATATACACATATGGTGAAAACGGCCCTTTCTCACAATAATAAAGAATAGGGCTGCAGCTATGGAATATTTTAGTATTCGAGTATTCTCCTGAAAATCCCATCGATTAATCGAGTAATCGGATAAAATACATTTTTGTTTAGTTAAAGAGCAGTTATTTCTCAAATGAAAATTTTTCTCTTTAAGAAATAGAATTTTCTGATACAGCATGTCACTAAGAGCGCTTGCTCTGGTAGCTCCAAAATTTGTAAACACACTTTGACACATTTTTTTTGCCTTGTACATCTCATCAAATGTTGCGGACCCAAATGGCACCCGTTTCGTAGAATGACCCATTAGTCTCCAAACTCCAGAAAAGAAGCTAGATTTGTTGCTAGTTGCTATTTTGTATAAGAGGTAGCTTGAGGGGTCTGAAAACTCTTTTAATATGGCCTCAGCTTTATTTGAAATACCACTCTTTGATCTTTTTTAAAATAAAACGATTCCTCGAGGCGGAGAAAATTACTCAAGTATTTTTTGTAATCGAGTACCTCGAATCATTCGAGGAATCGTTTCAGCTCTAATAAAGAATCCTTTAAAGAAGTCCTGGATCCAGACAGTGATCCAGATCACCTCCAAAATTTAACCACTACTTTTTTATACTATTTTGAAGATTTCCTGAAAATAACATCAAGATCTGTTCATTACTTTTTGAGTTATGCTGTTAACAGACAAACTCTCCGAAAAGCACAACCTCCTTGGCGGAGGTAACAAATTAATATCTATCACAACACAAACACAAACGATTGTGATGTTTTTGGAAAATAATTCAATTGGGATTTTTTTTGGACCTATATTGGGAGTGTGATTCAGGATGCAATTTCTTGGGGGGAGTTTATCTTCTGCATTATTCTGTTAATATAAGCAATAAATCATTCTGTCGTATGACCAACACAACAAAGGATATTGTCAACATATAAACAATTCTTTTCTGTAGGCCAGGCCTACATGTTATAACAAATTGAGACAAAATTGTGTATTGATTAATATAACTAACATATCTGTATGAATTTAACTCAAAATTAAGTACAGAAATGTAAATAAGACCAAATCTCTGGCTCAACGACTGAAAGATGTCAACACTGTGTGAACATAAATACAAATATTAAATGTTTAAAAGTCTTACTGATCTGTTATCAGTCCCAAAAAACCCAAACTAAAGTGCATAAATATAACTAAAAACAACGTTTTGGCTCGACCACTGAAATGTGTAAACATGTTGATTGAAACATAAGAGAAAACATCATTCTGGTGTGTGGATCTCCTTAGCTCTCAGGGTTTTTACTAAAAAAACCCAGAGTATTAACTTTTGCTGGTTTTAAGGAAGAAGAGGATGTGTTACTTAAATCCCTCCAGGTGTATGAACTTGAAACTTTTTTATTTTAAATCGTAGCCTTTGTGATTTGAAAATTGCACCCTATAACCTGCGATATCTGTTTGATTAATTGTTCAGCCCCAGATGAAAAGATAAGTGACAGTGTGAATCGACTCCTTCTTTTCTTTCACCCAGCCTGTTGAGTTTCTTCACTGGCATCCAAACACTGAAGAGGAAATAGTTTGATGTGCAATTATGTGAAAAAAGCAGACGAAAGGCCCCAGCGAGCGTTGCATGAGTGAGCAATTACGTAAAAAAGACCTTGCTGCAGGCCTCTTGAAATCAGTGTGGTCTGCGGACGTGCCAGCTGCACAAAGCGATGGCTGATTACATCTTTGTGTGGCGTTCATAACACAGCTGCAGGAGGAAACAACAGAGGATGATTTTTACACTTTGACTCCAATGTGTTCTGATCAGAGAGACGGTTTCTGAGTTTATCGCCGGAGCTGGAGCGCTCTCTGTGTTTTTATCTACAGTCGGATCTCAGCAGCTCTCGCCATTAACGATCCACGTGTGGTAAATGTGCACCTCGGTGGGTGTGGGTGCTGTTCACAGACGAGTGTTTCAGCCTCCAGGATGAAGGTCTCTGCTCCTCAGAGACACCTGCAGTCTGGTGTCAGACATGCGTCATTGCACAGTCCTGCGAGGTGCCATCACACCTCACTACTCCAGGGTTTATGATGTTTTTTAGTTCTCCTTCTGTGCGCCTGAAAATCCATCCACGTCTGTCACATTGACTCCAAAAGGTCACGTGTGGAAGAAAGACGGAGAGGTTTTCTTTTATCGGAACAAACCACAGCTTCTTGGAATCAAATAAATTTAACTTTGTGTCTCTTCTTTTGAGACAAAGTGGAGTAAAATTAAGTGAATGTATGTAAACACACAACACCAACGAGAGTATGGCTCTTATTCAGCTTAAGAAAAGTGTTACCAACTCCTCAGTAATGAAAGAAGCTATTGGCTGTCCTTGAAGTCTCTTAATGATGTCAATGCCTAATTTGCATAATTGGCTATTTGCATGTCATGGTCATAGACGCTGTAGGAGAGAAAAAGTGAGCATGCAGATGTGAGGCTGTGAGTAGTTTGGAGACATAGAATGTAAAATAAATGGATGTCAACTTGCTTGGCTCGAAGTGAGGTCGCCACAAAAACTGCTCTCCCTGGTGGCTGGCTGCAGTATAGGTCAAAAAATCAGACTCTCCAGTCATTCCAGATGGGCTGTGGTCAAACTTTAAAAAATTATTACACCTGGTAGAAATGTTTCTCAAATCTGATTGTTGTGGTGATTAGAAGATATCATTTGGGTGCTTTGTATTCAAGTCCTCTTTTTATTCTGAAGAGTTTCATTTTCATTCATTTTTAGAGGTTAAAAATGAAGTTTTACGTCACGTTTAACGATGATTGACAGCTGCCATTCCTTTTTTCAGGGATTGTAAAATATGTCAAGAGGTAGAGTCAAGAAGCTATTAGACTCTGGAAAGAAAAAAATAACAATTATTTTTAATTATTTACCTCACAGTCTCTACTGCGCAGACTCTGGCTGCACAACTGCTTCAAATGGCTGCCCCTGTGACAGGAAAAATTTGGCTTCAAAACTGTACAATGGTAAATGGGAGAACCACGCTGTCGACTCTGTATACAGTCTATGTTTGGTGCTGGGGAGGTGTCATGGCCGATTGTTGAGAAGACTTAGGTTGATGCGTGCTTTCACACCAGAATCTCCAAAATCTAGAAAAACTCGCTTGGTTCTCCCACTTTTTTTAAAAAAGTGTTGCTAAAGGGGTCAGAAAACTTTTTTTGATAAAGCCACAAAGCCGCAAGGTTGGCAACACAGCTTGAGAAACATCTAGGAACCAACTTCTGTCAAGTACGTCAGGAATCACTAACCTTGCAGAGCAGATAGACCTTCCCGAGTCAGGCTCCATTGACCAATGAAGTCACTCGGCTAAATTCTTACCGGCCCAATCAGGGAAGAGAGGCGGGAGCTGCGGAAGTGACGAGCAGACATGATGTCAGCAGACTTTCGTACTTGTCAGCGTTCCTTTGATTCTTAAGTTAACTTTACAAAAACAGCAGCAGTGGTTTAACACCATTATCACAGCTGTTTCTCGTGTTCCTGTTGTTGTTCGTCTATTGTTTCTCAGCAGCGGCGCACATAAGCTACGTCATACCGTGGCTTGATGTGGATTGGTCTGTGGTGAGTGTGTCAACCAGAATGGTCGCCCAATCACCAGCTGCTGATTTTTTTGAAGGTCCCGCCTCTGAAAACAAATTCAAAGAGCTGCTACCCAGATGGACTAGTGAAATATATCCATGGCGGGTATATGAAGCTGTTCATCTGGTGTGTCATGTTGAGGAATCACTCCCATATTTTACAAATACAGATAAAAACATTGAAATAGATATAAAAAATTTGATCTATATTTGAAGTCGACACTTTTCTTTGTAAAACTTACAATCAGACGGTGCTGAAGTTCCTTAAAGGGCTAAAACTCGCATTTCACTGAGTGTCCACTTGGGGCTAACCACGTATACCAGGACAAAAAAGACTTTTACAGCATTAGAAACACATTTACAGCCTGGTTAAAAAAACAGCTAGAGTCTGAAAAGCTCATTTCTCTATAAAGGGTGACCTTTTTCTAACTCAGTGGTTTAGATAATACAAGAATCACAAGTTTGTCCAATCAGAAGCCCTGCTCACGTGACTGACAAGTCTAGCACCCTGTAGCTGTCAGTGAGGAAGCTCAAAGCCCGCCTCCTGAGTCAGTTATTCCAATATGGCCCCCACCATGATGAGCTTCATTACACTTTAATTTGTATGAAATGATAAATTTAAGTAGAACTTAAGTGCAATTTTAAGATGTCTTGAAACACTTTGAGTCTATCTTTGTTTTTATTTTGCCTTCAGCCCGAACAAAGGTTTGGGTGCTGTGATTTGGTCACCTCCAGTGCCTGATGCTAGCGATGATTTCTACAGTTCTACAGAAGAAAAAAACTTTTTTTTTTAAAATAATGTAGAATAATGTAGCCAGCTAACCACAATGAATTGCTGCAATAATATAATTCAAGCTTCAACAACATTCAATAATCAATGCTAAATATTGACTAAGAGCTGGATCTGAGACCTTCTGGATTATTCTACCCTTGAAGACAAAGAGGAGAAGGGTCAGATTAAGGGCCTAAGCGTTCCCTGAACAGATGAGTCTTCAGACCGCTCTTAAAGTAGAAAGGGACTCTGTGGATCGTATAGAGTTAGGTAATTCATTCCACCATTTGGGAACAACAGAGGAGAAGAGTCTGGCTAGAGATTTGGAGCCGCGCTGGGCTGGGGGGACCAGGCGTCTTTGACAAGCAGAGCGTAGTGGACCAGAAGGAGTTTAGACGTGGATGAGGGACCCCAGGTAGGATTCTTGTTGATGTTTTGTAAGCCAGAAGAAGAGCTTTGAATTTGATTGGAGCTGCCACTAGAGGCCAGTGAAGATAAATTAACAGCAGGGTGACGTGTGCTTTTTTGGGCTGGTTAGAGACCAGATGTGCTGCTGCATTCTGGGTAATCTGCAGAAGTTTAAATGTGCACAGGGAGGCCTGCTAGAAGAGAGTTGCAGTAGTGTATATGTGAGATCACAAGGGCCTACACCAGAAGCTGCGTGGCCTGTTGTGTCAGGTAGGGTCTGATTGTCCTGATCTTATAGAGGGGATATCCACAAGATCGAGCAATCAAGTCCACATGAACCTTAAAGATCAGATTTCTCTGACCTAGTGAGGAGTTGTTGCTACTCTGGTGCCAGTTTTTCTGGATTTGGTGGCTGAAAAGTTAAGAGCTGGTGCTGGATTTGGCTGGATTTGCAAAGAAAGAATCAACACCTGGTCAACTAAACTTGTTGTTGTCTTGTCTTATAGCTTCTTGTCACTTTTTTGCGCAGTGCCGGCCTCTTTCTGTCCCATTTTTTTGTTTTGCAGCTTGAATGTCGTGACAAAGTCCTCGTGTAATAACCCTGTGATTATTCCTCTGTGTTGTAAAATTTTACATCTTTGTAAACATTAACGAATGTGCAAACACACCGTCTCTGAGTCTGACCTTCAACAGCAAATCCACCTCTCAGACTGAATCAGAGCGAGCTTGAGTTTTTGTGGGAAAATTCTGGGACACCCACAAATAATTCACTGTCCTCTTTATAAAACATGCAAAGAACATCCTGGAATATTTAACCCCGCTTCTTTAAGAGCTGCAGTCATTACCCAGAGTAAGGAGCGAGCTGCTGGTGCGTCAGGTGACCCAGATATGATGAACGAGCTTTATTGTCTCACGCTCGATTTACGGCCGGAGCGGAAGCAGCCCGTCATAAACTCGCCGTGTTTGCATGATGATCTCATGTCAGCTGCCGGAGTGTGTTTTTTGTGTTAATGTGTCACTTCTGATCAGCTGCCGACGCTGGAGGTGTGTTGGGTGGGGGGGTCAGAGACGGCGGGTGATGGATGTGCGGTGTGTTTTTGATGGATGAGCTCGTGTGACATCACTGAGCTGTGAAGGTCTTCAGGAAAAACTCCTGCAGAGTGAGTGATGTACGGACAGAGACCGTCGAGACCCCTGGGAGTCGTTTTACAACCAACTCTGCAGCTGACCTTTGACCTTTTAATCAAATAGATAATGGACTCGACCAATAGGAGTCTGTGCTCGGAGTTTACAGCCTGCTCTGTTCGGTGTCATGTGACCAGTTTAATATGCTCAACAGTCTTTGATTCACTGGTTTTTATTTTTATGCAGTGTTTTTACTGCAAACAAAAAAAGCCAGCAGTTTTAGAAACTCAAGGTTAAAGAAGTGAAGGTGTTTTTTGACCAGAAGGTTCAGGAACTTTGAGTACCTGGTTAAATGTTCCCAGGAACTACATGGTTCCTGTGGCCCATTGTTTGTGTGTGTTTTCACCACAGGCCGTAGACCCGAGGAGATTATGTGGATCAGGTCAGTGATGTATGAAGAAAAACAAAGTAATTGCAACACACCACCAGGCCAGTAGAGGGCAGTAAGTCAACAATGAAAGCCTTTCATGGAGGATATTCAGCCATGCTGGTTTTTTTCCTGACACTTGGAAGGAAAAAACTCCAGAGGCAAAGCCGTCTGAAGCCGGGGGAATCTGTTTTTAAACACCGGGCAAACACCAAACCACCCTGTCATTTCGAGACTGGGTTATGCAAGTAAATGAGACCCACTGAATCTGCAACTTTATAACACTCCACGTAGCATCTGTTCCCAAACTGCAGGGGTTGATGTTTCGCAAAATACACTGTTTACGTTCTTTTTAACCAATTTCTTTTCTCCTCTGACATAGTTATCACTAGAGCTTGGACTATACCCTACTTTCGTGATATGATTCTATTATGACTTTTGGGGTGCAGATTTGATATAATTGCGATTCTACTATATTTACGATTTTTAGTTTGCTTTTTAACACCAGACCATGTGAAAAAGTTAAATGGTAATGATAATGTCCACAGACTCTATCAGGAGCCGTATTTTCCCATAAATTGCACATTACGTGAGTCAGAGAGAAACATTTCGCCCTCTGCTGGAGTAAAGTGGGAGCGTTTTTCCAATCCAGTTTATAAACAAAGGCTGAAATAGAAGATTTGAATAAAAAAAAAAAGATTTTTGACAAGAATCTGGATTTTGATTTTGTTGATTGTGGTCTCTGTGTTATGAACCTTCCAAGTGCCAGGATTTTTTTTTGCAGTTTTGCGCTTGAAAGGTACCAAGCAAGGCGGCTAAAATAATGTAATTTGTCAGCACGAAGCTGCACTGACCTTGCAGACACATGAAGCATTAGCCAAGCTTAAAGCATGAAGACGTCAGAGATGCGGTGGCCAGTGGGTGTCAGACGGTTTGCAAAAGCCGCAACACGAATGTGAGAGCAAAAACAAGAACGCTAACGCCACAAGACAATGCAAATTAAAAGAGATTAGTTACCCCAACAGACACAGAAAAGTTGTGAAAGTAGGCAAATGATTGTTTTCTTTTTAACTTCATCTATGATACAAAAGCTTTGTAGAGGTCTTCCTTCATAGAACTTATTTTTCTTTATTTACCGCAAAATAAGTCATCATATATTTAGGTTTCTGAATCATTTATGTCATAACATTAGCATTAGAGCTAAATTTATTTTGCTTTTACATTCGTGTTGTTGCGTTTGCAAATCGGCTGACACCTGCCGGCCACCGTACAGAGATCATTTTGTGTTTTGGCTTAAATAATGAGCGCCTTGATTAAAGACTTTCGTCCTTCTCAAACAGCTTTCCCCGAGGTCTCCAGTTTACAGGGTCACACTTTGAACTGGAACACCGGGAGCTGACAGAGACACGCTTACAAAGTCTCAAAGTTTGTTTGAGACGTATTAAACCAAGTCCATCACAGCTGGGGGTCAGCTTATTGTGGACGGAGAGAGATGCTCCCCAATCAGAGACATCAAACTTTCAGGCCCCACCTCTCAAAGTTCCTGGTAGTTGTTGTTTTCGGAGGTAAATTTAGGCCTTAGTTCCAGTTGTGGTCTGGATGATGTTAGGGTTAGGGTTCGGGTTAGCTCTTTACACAGTTTGAGCTTCCTGAGCTTCAGATTCGCCCGTTGGCTGATGTTATACAGATTCTTGTGATGTTAAACATTTACAGTCTTTCCGACATGAACAGAAACAGCAATTCGTGCTGGCAGAGTTCAGAGGTTAAACCACGACCTGCCACTCTGATCGCTGTTCTCCTGATCGGACTCGAATCCTCCGTCTGCTCGCTCCTCGTCTTGTTCTCGTCGCCTCATCCAGACATGTGACCCACTTTCCCTTTCACTCCGACATCTGCGGCTGTCTGCTCCAGCCTTCATTATTCATCACGGGGACGTGACGCGATCTGAGACAAACGCTCTTCATGAAAGCGTCATGAGACGAGGAACACCGGCAGCATACGCTCACTCAAACATCTTTTAGAGGACGGTGGATCAGGGATTCTCTGCTGTCGTTATTTTTAATTCACTTCAGCCTCTGACTCGCACGGTTTAGCAAACATCGTCCTGCTTTGCCAACACTTCCTCGCCATTGGCGCCTAATTAAACTTGCAGATTTGACTTGGGGATTGAATTCGAAAGCTGGTAAGAAATTGGCGTGCTCTGACGGGTACTCGTTTTTTTTCTTATTCTCATTTTTTCCCGTCAGGGTCTGGCAGGCGTGGAGGCCCCGCGAGGAGCGTTGTTAATGTGGTTGTTATCCCGAGAGGCGCAGGTCTGAGTGAGTTTTATTTTATTTTTCCAGGGTGACCTCCCCTCTTGAACCGGGCGCAGCTTGTTTGGGGACTCTGCGCGGGAGCAGCCGCACGCTGTGTTGTGTCTGCAGGGTTAAACAGTCACAACACGCATGCCGTGATTGAGATATTTTTTTTGGTGTACAAGGACACGAGCCCTGGAGGGAGGTGGTGTGATGGAGCCTTGGCGATGAGGAGGAGGAGGAGAAGGAGGAAGAAGAGGCTCAACAACAGGGAATTAATCTGATTTTTAACCACGCCACGGGCTCAGCACTGAGTCTGTCAGAGCAACACTTATCTCAAAAACATGCTGGGGATGAAATTTAGCTTTCATGCGTCCCCGAGGATAAAAGCAAACAGCTTTCGTCAGCCTCTGAATTATAACGCTGATATGAACAGGTAAAAACTTCCTCTACAGATCAGGACAGGACAAATAAATCCTCCGGCTTTAATTTCAATCCTTCCTCCTTTCACAGAAACAAAAACTTCCACAGATCATCACAGGGTGTAAAAAACAGCTCGTGGGCAGGGATAGATGAAGAGAAGAGGATGATGTTTTTGAAATTAGATGCCACATGTGTTTGCGTCTCATTTTTATGAAGTTCATCCTCTTTAAAAAGGTTTTCTGTCTGCTCGTCTGAAGATAACTGAAATAAAATCCATCCCTCACATCGTCCTGGTCACCTGGGGAGTCTGCAGCAGCATCCTGTTTCCTTCATCCATCACAAATCCTCTGCTGGGCCTCTAATGTGTCTTCACTGCTGCAGGGAACGCTCCGCTGAATTCACCAACCCACCCCCTACCTGCGTTTCCTCTGACTTTACCTGTTTTTAAGTCTGAATCTGCACGAAAACATGAAGACAAACTGGAGCAGCCGGCTTCCTCTTGTGCTGCATTAAGCGTGTCCGTGTCTTCATGGCTTCACTTTGCTCTTTGCCTGCAGGGGGAGGTTGGTGGTCACATGTTGCTCTGCGGGAGCTGATGCCTCCAACCTGACCTGAGCGGAGAAGACATCTGAGGGGTTATCAGATCAAACTCTGAGGATGAACAGTGAAAGGAAGAATAGTGTCCAGGGTCTAGATTTAGTTTTGGGGGAAAAATTTACCCAGGAAAACAAACTTAAAGGAGCAGGGCCTGCAAGCTGAACATCTCCTCCTCCATCCACAATAAGATCATCTCCAGAAGTGATGGATTTGGTTTAGTACCTCCTAACCAATGGTCTTCTTTAAGCCTGATAGTGTGAATGTGTCTCTGTCAGCTCCTGGTGTTCCAGTTTAAAGAGTGACCCTGTAAACTGGAGACCTTCAGCTGAACATGTCAGTCAAGATCCAGTTTACAACAGCTGTTCTAACAGCAGAAGTCCTTAGGAATACATCCTGTTTAGTTTGATGTACGTTTATTTATGTGTCATTATCTCCTGGTCAGATCAGGATTTAATGACGATCCAAAGCTGATGAAGGTTGAAGCTGTTTGTGGCTTTTTGAAACAACTTCGACAGGCGACGGCTTTGCTACTAGGGATTGTCTACTTTCAAGTGTCCACAAATCCATCTGCAGAGAAATAAAAAATAGAAATAGAAAGAAAACACGATCAAAAACAGCACAGCGTGAATATCCTTTGTCCTTTTTTGCCGTCTTAGGCTCTGTTTACGCGACAACACTTCATCTGAAAATGCTATCTTACATGGAAACGCGTAGGGACTGAAAACGCTGCAGTAAGCATGCCAGGCCTGTAGCTGGCGCTATTACTGCCTTTTCTAGAAGCGCATTTTGGTAGATCACCACCCAAGTAAAGTTGGGCTGAAACAACGGTACTGTTGGACTGTTGTATGTGCTCAGGTGAAGCAGAGTGTGACGTCAGCTAACCACTGAAAACCCCGGCTTACTGTTTATATGGCAATGGTGTCGGCAGCATATCAGAAAAACTCCACTCTGGAGGCTGTTCTCAAAAGTTTGCGTCTTGGGTTAGCTAAAGCACTGTTTCCGCGAGTAAACGCGAGGCCGAAACGCAACGAAACTTTTGCATTTCACCCTGAAACCGTTGTCGTGTAAATGGCCCCTTAAGCCCTGTTTCCACCAAGCATTTCAGTTTGTCTCGACACGGGACACATTTTATGGTGTTTCCACTGACTAATCCCGGGACAGATCCCCAAATAACCGAGACAAGCCGTCGCACTTTTTGGGATCCTTTCGTATGGGTGTCAGACTAAACCAGTCCGATCCCCGGAAGGTGGAACTACAACACTGCAGACCATTGATTGGTCGACAGAATTGTCACTTCCTGCTGCTGTATTTCTCCTGGCGGCACACAGACTTCACTGAAACAAAGCTTGATTGTTCTTTGTAACAAATAGTCACATGACAATGAAAGAAGAAGACAAATTGCTGGATGTCTTCCATCGTTGCTTTTTGTTCACTGTGTTTACTGTATTTTCTTCTTCATTGGATTATTATCGGGGTACACTGTGTCGCGCTGCTATGGCGTCACACTATTATGTAACTGATGCCGCTATCAGTATCCGGCTGACACGCAGCCTACCACAAGGGGGCAGAGTTGGCTGTGGAAATGCAAACAGGACCAGGCTTTATTGATCCAAACCTTTCTGATCCAAACCAGATTGCTTGATGGAAATGGAGCTTTACTGCCCTCTACTGGTGTGGTGGTGTTTTGCAATTAGTTTTAATTTTCTCCATAGCTCATTGACCTGCTTTGCATCATCTACCTGGATTTTCGGCCCTGGGGTGTGAAATGCAGTCGAACAATGGACCGCAGGAACTATGTAGCTCTTGGGAATCTTTTTTGCAGAGATTCAACTTTAAAAATCGAAGTATTTCTCTTTTGGTGAGAAATCACTTTTATCTTTTGAACATGAGGAAAAAGCGTTGTAATCCTATATTTAATTAGAGAAGGAACTAATTCCTCTGATAATTGTCTCTTTGTTGTCTCTAAGTGAACCCGTGAACCAGGCGTGTCAACACATCAGAAGCACCCCCCCTCCGTTCAGCGCAGACCCTGTTTGTCTTCACCTTAATGGGACAGCTGATTGTTTCCCTCCTTGTGAGCATGTTTCCACACAATTTGAATTAATTGGATTGTAAATTGATCCCACTTCGGAGCCCAAACCCTGGAAGCCGGAGCGCCGGCTGCATACAACAGTTTAATCTGAATCCTAAATGTTATTAAAAGCCTCCCCTGCCTCGCCCGTGTAGGACACTGTGTACCTGCTAATGAGAAAAAAGCCCCCAGGGCCTATTGCATTCATTGTGCTGCAGCATGGTATAATTCAGTAATTAATTGCCTTAGTGCCTGGACGAGGCTGTAATGGTTTGAAGATAACCAGCGTGACTTCAGAAGGCTGCTGGGCGGCGTAAAGGTAAGCACGAGGACAAACTGTAGCGTTTCAATAATGGACGATAAGAGCGAAGGCAGCAGAGCATGTTCCTGAGAACAGCATCTCACTCATTAGCTCTGATGAATTAATTGTTGCCTTGGTGTTATTTTTAATAATTAGGGGCTGAAACTTAATAAATTCAATATCAAATAATGTTTTTGGGTCAGTGAATAAATAACTGACGAAAAGTTCTCGTCAGTCAAAAATGACGTCTCTAAAAGACCCCATACGTCCATGAAGTGGTTTTGGAAACAAAAACAGAAAGTTCGCTCTCATTCAGGAAATTATCGGCAACTTTCTTGATGAATGACCCAAAGTCGGCGTAATTAAACACTAAACCAAAGTTGATTTTCTGTCCATTGATCAGTTTATTGGTTCTTAACTGTTGGCCTGTGAGCCTTTCATTGACTCTTAAAGCTGTTCCAATAACAGACAGACCACAGGGACTTATTTTGTGTTATTTTGTCCTCTAAAGAGTCGGAGTCAGAGATCATGCCCTGGAAAGTCCATCTCCTCTTCTTTTAGGAACAGTTTTAATTTTTTTCTCTTGCCCAAATAGTAGAAGAGTTATGGTAATGAGAGCAGCTGGCGTCAGTTATTGCCTGTGTCTGGAACGTTGTTGCACGTGGGCTCGTACGCAGTACTGTAATACCCTAGATATCACCATAAAGATTTTAAATTCTCCTTTAAGGAGTGGTTTAAATTTTCTTGCTCAAAAAGTTGAGGAGTTACGGTAATTAAAAGAGCACTTGTAAAATGGGACTTATGTTGTGTTATTTTGTCCCTCTAAAGAGTCAGTCAGAGATAATGCCCTGCAAAGTTAATTTTCTCCTCTTTCAGGAACAGTTTGAAAATTTTCTCTTGCCCAAATAGTAGATGAGTTACGGTAATGAGACCAGCTCACGTCAGTTATTGCCTGTGATTGAAGTGTTGTTGCACATGGGCCCGTACGCAGTACTGTAATACCCTAGATATCACCATAAAGTTTTTATTTTCTTTTTTTAAGGAGCGGTACAAATTTTCTTGCTCAAAAAGTTGAGGAGTTACGGTAATAAAAATAACTCTTGTAAAATGGGACTTATGTTGTGTTATTTTGTCCCTTTTATGAGTCATAGTCAGAGATAATGCCCTGCAAAGTTAATTTTCTCCTCTTTCAGGAACAGTTTGAAATTTTCTCTTGCCCAAATACTAGAAGAATTATGGTAATGAGAACAGCTGGCGTCAGTTATTGCCTGTGTCTGGAACGTTGTTGCACGTGGGCTCGTACGCAGTACTGTAATACCCTAGATATCACCATAAAGATTTTAAATTCTTCTTTAAGGAGCAGTACAAATTTTCTTGCTCAAAAAGTTGAGGAGTTACGGTAATAAAAATAACTCTTGTAAAATGGGACTTATGTTGTGTTATTTTGTCCCCCTAAAGAGTCAGTCAGAGATAATGCCCTGGAAAGTTAATTTTAACCTCTTTCAGGAACAGTTTGAAAATTTTCTCTTGCCCAAATAGTAGAAGAGTTACGGTAATGAAACCAGCTCACGTCAGTTATTGCCTGTGATTGAAGTGTTGTTGCACATGGGCCCGTACGCAGTACTGTAATACCCTAGATATCACCATAAAGTTTTTATTTTCTTTTTTAAGGAGCGGTACAAATTTTCTTGCTCAAAAAGTTGAGGAGTTACGGTAATAAAAATAACTCTTGTAAAATGGGACTTATGTTGTGTTATTTTGTCCCTTTTATGAGTCATAGTCAGAGATAATGCCCTGCAAAGTTAATTTTCTCCTCTTTCAGGAACAGTTTGAAATTTTCTCTTGCCCAAATACTAGAAGAGTTATGGTAATGAGAACAGCTCGTGTCAGTTATTGCCTGAGATTGAAGTGTTGTTGCACGTTGACTCCTGAGCAATACTGTAATACCCTGAATATCACCATCAAGTTTTTCTTTCCTCCTTTAAGGAGTGGTTTAAATTTTCTTGCTCAAAAAGTTGAGGAGTTACGGTAATTTAAAGAGCTGGCACTAACAGTTCCAGACCCAAGACAGCTTAAAATCAGTCAGAGGACCTGAAATGAAAGCTTTGCAGCAGTGAAAGCTCCCTTGGTTGCCAGAAGGCTCTAAGATGTGTGAATAGGCAAACTCTGCTTCTAATCAAAATTTTCTCCATTAGGGGGCGATATGGGCAAAATATGTCTATTTTCAGACCATTTTGACCTGGAAACAACATTTTTAGCTCCAAATATTAAACTTTTCTGCTCCATCTCATAACTTAAAGATGCTGTGAGGAGGATCTGTTTTGATTGGACTCCCTCGCCACCTTGTGGCCCGGAGTCTCTCGCACCCTGTCATAAATAACTTTTAGTGAGGTGAGTGTTTGTTTTGGGATTAAATGGAAATCAGATTGAAACCAATTTCCCTTGTTCAAGACAACTTTTTACTGAATACTAGCAAGTGCTATGATTTGACATCGAGCAAACGTTGTAGTAGCCAGCTATATGTAGCGCTATCGGCAGCCGAATCTGTAGGCTAACGTGACAACAAGTTGGTTTCTATGTTGTTAAGTAGCTGTCTAGTTTAGCCTCTGTGTTAGCCTTTAGCTCGTGCTCTATCGCTCTCCTGTTTATCTTTCTTCTGCTCCTCTGTCCTTTTTCTGTCTGACTTTTTCGACTCCGTGTCCACCATCACTACAAAATTAATCACAGAAATCGTTTTTAGCAGAGAAAACCACAGATCTCTCTTCTCACTGCTAAACTTTGTCAACTGGCGTGGTGTTGTCATAGAGACCTGGATGTGCTGTAAACCAGTCTGGTCAGGAAGCTAGGAAGGAGTATTTTGAAATAATCTGTAACTAGCAATGTTTGGTTTGGTTTGGGCATCTGTCAGAAATTGTTGGATAGTTTAAGATGATGGATGGAGTGAGAAACTGATCCACGATAAAGCTAAATAAGCCAGGGCTGCAGTTTGTGCATTTGGAAAGGGAATAAATCTGTCCTCAGAATAAAAAGTCCAACAGCATGTCAATGAAACTTAAGATGCTGCTTAGAAAAAGAGAAAAATCAACCAACCCTGCGCCGTAATGCTGCATTACTAGAAAATTAAGATATGTTAACTCAGGCCGTCATGCTTCCCTGTAGAAATCATTTTTTCGCTTCCAGATCTCTCCTTCGTTCTGCTCCTCTGTCGGCAGCATTGAAATCCCATCCAGCGTTGGTGTTTCTCTATTCAGCGCGCAGCACCTCTGCTTCCCATCTCGCCTGCTCTGCTTACACAGCGGAGGCTCAGAGGAGCTGCAGACGCTCCTCACAATGTAGATGACAGGATAAAAAGAGAAAGAGACGGAGTGGAGGGGAATGAATGAGGAAAGCGGAGCGGGGAGGGAGAAGAATGGAGGGAGCGATGGAAAGAGAAGCTGAAAGGCCAGAGAGGGAGGATAAGTCACGTCTCTCTTGTCTTGACATTTCTCTCTGTCTCTCCTGGGAGTGAAAACCTCGATATAAATGTTCCAAACTGGTGACGGAGCGGGACAGGAAGAGGAGGAGGAGGAGGAGAGGAGAGAGGGAGGCTTGTTTGATGTGCATTAGTTATTACACGCAGCAGAGTCGGCCTATAATTCGCTTTCAGGTTGATGTAATTAAAGGGTTCGGGCCTCAGCAGTTTTCTCGGGGCTAATTTGTTTAGGAAGCGCTGAGTCCCCGCCGGCTGCTGGTGACGATTACGCTACAGTGACTCTGCTGCTGCTGCTGCCGGTGTTCATGGCAACAGGCGGCCCACAGGTGCACTTATTGGTTTCTTTGTCAGGTTAGCTGCTCCCTCAGTGGGCCCGGTTTATTGAGGGCTTTGGATCAGGTGCTCTGAGTCCGGTCTGGAGAGGACGCTCACCTGAGATGGCTCCTTAATCCTCCAACAACAAAGCTAACGTTGAGCTCGATTTAAGAGACACCTATTCCCCTCTTCACCTGGTGTTAGCATGGAAGCTGTGGCTGCTTTACCTGCTGATTAACTTCACGTTTCCATTGGGTGTTTTCCACCACTGCCCTGCATTAACAGTATATTTCTCATCAGAAAAATATTTTTTTATGTTTCCGTGATTGTTAATCCAACAGGATGTGAAAGCTCTGTAATTAAAACGACATCTATAATGCTTAACGCTTCTTCAAAATGGTGAAGCAAACAGAACTCACCGAGAAAGAAAGAGTTTAAATTATGCTAGATGCTACATGGTTTTCACATTTTTTATGATAAGTGGTCTGAAGCACTTTACATGTTGCTGTTGTTTGTGTTTCTTTAAGAAGTAAACAAGAACATAAGGACAGTAGCTTTTGTCTGTCCTAGAAGTAATTGCATATTTCGGGATGGGAATGGGCGCTGTAGGAGAGAAGAAACCAGGGAAGTCTCGTGATTTGTTGTAAATCATGTTTAATTTTTGTAGAAAGAGTCACTACAGGGTATTTACTGGCGAAACTCTCTAAATGTAGCAGTAAGATGTTAAATTGGCAAAACTGGAAGGAAGTTCATGGAAAAAAAATAAGGATTTCATTTTTAATAATCATTCTAAAGCCCAAATATGAATTAACTTATTAAATCTATTCATTGTTCCCACGGTCGATGTGACAGTCATAGAAAGATAAGGCTTCACCCTCAGGCTTTTTTAGGGCTTCAGCTAACAAGCTTTAAAGGATTTTTATTTTCACTGAATCCAAAGATCTGTTTTCCACAATTGTTTATTCCATCTAGGGATGGGCACCTAATTAAGTACTTACCAATAGGTACCATGTTTAGGTACCTAAATGCGTCCTTGTGACTGTGAGGGAGTGGTAGAGTAGGCGGATTTCCATGCTGGACATGAACACAACATTGCAAGGTTATACACTGAAGAAAAGACATGTTAAATATCCCATATTCTGCTCCTTTTCTGCAGTTTAATATGAATTATTGATGTCTTCATGAAATGGTAGTAACATGTTTATGATGTAGTGGGCGTGGCCTTCATATGTAAATGAGCCACCGCTGATACCGCCCCGCTCTTCAGCGTCACTGAGAGCGGCGCCACGAGCTCTGAGTGCACAATGTTTAGAAAACAGCGAAGCTCGTTTACCGTAACATTACAGGCTAAAACAACAGGCTAACAGCTGCTAAAGTTAGCATCCTGAAGCTAACACTGAGGAAAAGCTCTTCCATCTGCTCCACAGCACACAGCATTTAAAACACTCACATTTCCAGGGTCCCAGGTTTGTTGGTGGATGGTTGGTAATGCGCCTGGATTCAGGACCAGTCTATTCACTAGCCCTCTGTTGGACTGTCCAAAGTTGGAAAAGCAGTCGGCTGTGAAGTGACTAGCACACACATGCTCAGTTTTACTGAGTGTAGCTGGAACATTTCCTTGATAAATGAACTCTAGACACTTAGTCTTTCTTCTTTCTGAGATGGGAAGCTTGAGCATGGAACTATGTGGCTGATTACAGCCAAAAACAGAGCAGTGATGGCTGCTGCAGCAGCAGCGGGGAGGGGGTGTGGGGCTATCTGCTCTGGTGGACCAATCAGGTCAGACTTGGGATTTTACATTCACAAGCACTACTAAGTACAGGTTTTGTCATTAAATATCACATTTTGTGGGCTGGGAGGAAAGACAAAGACCCACAATTTTCACTAAAAGACTTAATAAAGTGATTTTTGCATAATATGGGACCTTCAAATTGAAAAATTTGTATATTTTATTATTAAAAATGATGTCTTGATCACACAAACACAAAAAAGTACCAAAAATGGGTACCGGATATCGGTACCATATCTTTTCAACTGTGAAAGGTACCCATCCCTAATTCCATTGTTCTTGTTTTTCATGTTGGGACTTAGACACAATCTGTCTGACTCAACGGTGAAGACGGCAAACTAAAGCCTCACATATGCATGAGTGCAGGCAGATAACAGATGTCCATGTTGTCAATAAGACACAGAATCCAGGAAGTAAATCAACGAGTCTCTAATGGTCAGAAATTCAGACTCGGTTGTAAAAACTCAACTATTAGAGCTAACAGATGAAAACTAACTCTGCGCTGAGAGAAATAATCTGTCTCACGTCTTAATGTAAATCTGCTAATGCCTGAAACAATCAGTCAGCAGGAATCCAAACACACCTTTTAAAGCTGCTCTGGAGAGAGTTTAAGATGGAAACACAGCCCGTTTATCCGCCTCACAGCGCGGTGCGGCGGCGGTGGTCTCATTCATTTCCACTAACCGAGTCAACATGGATCCCCTCCAAATCAAATCCTGGCGTGTGCCATGAACACAGCCTCGCTCGCAGGGAAGGATGGATCGGATTTACGGAGCTGTGAGAGATATGTCTTTCCAGAGAATGCTGGATGTGCTACCTCTGGGTTTTTTTCTTTTTGTCTGAAGACCTAAGATGGTACGAATGGGTTTGATGTTTCCTGAAAGTTACTTCCTGCTGGAGTTTAACTAAAGAGCAGGTTTTCAATCCTGAATTCACTTTGAGTTTCATCTTTTTGTCTTTTAAGAAAAACATCACTTTTTCTCATGTCTCAGGAGATTTTGATGTTTTTTGTTTTTCCAAGGTGCCCTTTGAAATCTCTGCTCTCACCTGTTTTAATCAAACCACAGTGCAGCATGAAGTCCACTCTTCTGCAGCTTCTGGGATTGCTTTTCTCCACGAGGTGTTTGATAGAAAGGAAGCGCTTTATCTGCATCCAGAGGCCTCATCTCAGCGGGTTCGGGACTGATCCTGCAGCTCTGCTTCCTCCCAGACGGCCGATGATAATCTGTGCCCACCTCAGGTGGCCGGGGCGAGAGCATGAGCTGGCTGTCGGATCAAACGAACCCTCTCTGTGCTTCCCTCCCTGAGAAATAAATACATTTTCCAGCGTTGTCGCCAAAAACGGCGCAGGTGGAAACAGCGGTTAGCCGGGGACAGGTGGAGTTTCATTTAGCGCGCTGCGTGTCACAGAATCAGAAAGTGACATGGCGAGTTTTTCCTCGTCTCTCAGAGGAAGAAAGCAGATCTGTCTGGCTGCTTTTGCTTTATTTAATATCTCTGAGGCAGGATTTTCTTGGATTGCAACTAGGATGTCCGCACTTGGCCCTGAAATGAGTGTTTGCATCTCCTGTGGCTGTGTTTACTTAATTTTAGACCAGACCGGCTTTTCATGTATAATTATACCCATTTGATCAAACCAAATCCCAAACTAGGCCTGCAGAGAGACAGACGGGGCCGGACTTAATGAACGGAGAGATGCTTTTGTAGATCTGCTGTGTTATTCATTTAATTTCTGCAGTTTCTACAAACACGAAGCCGTTCGTTGTGTTTGCTCTCGAGGAAACAGGAGCTGTGTTCCAATTCGGAGGCTGGATCCTTTGAAGGACGCTCTCTGAGACTGGCATCATCACAGCAGTGCCACTTTGAAAGCTTCCTCAAATGACGCAGACGAATGTCCTAGTTTTTCTGGACCACAAAGGAAGCGTCAGGTGCATCCATGGCAGCACAAAGGATACAGAGAATTACTGTCAGTGTGTGAACTCATACTGAATTAGATTTGCAAGACTTCTTTCTTTACTGGATGTCAGAGCAAAGACGCATCAAGGAGGACAGGAAGTCGTGCATTGAAACTACTTAAAAATGACTGACTTTCAAAATAAAACAAACTGTGTCAGCACCCGATCATAGTTATCTTGATTACAACAACAAACTGATGTAATGAGCAGGTTTGAGATTTTACAGCCCAACAGGAACGAGGGGTGGATCATCACTGGGGTGGAAGAGTAGCTGATTTTCCAAATCCAAAGCTCTTCTTCTGGTTTACAAAACATTGACAAGAACAGCTCCTGTCTATCTGGGGTCCCTCATCCAGGTCTACACTCCTTCTGGTCCACTACACTCTGCTTGTGAAAGACACCTGGTGCTCCCAGCCCAGCGCGGCTCCAAATCTCTAGCCAGACTCTTCTCCTCTGTTGTGCCCAAATGGTGAATGAATTACCAAACTCTATATGATCCACAGAGTCCCTTTCTACTTTAAGAGATGTCTGAAGACTCATCTGTTCAGGGAACACTTAGGCCCTTAATCTGAGCCTTCTCCTCTTTGTCCTCAGGGGGAGAATGAGTCAGAAGGTCTCATGTTGTTGAAGGTTGAAGTTAAGGCTGGGGAATTTATCAAATATACTCAATGTATCGCAGGTTTTTGCATGTGAGATATATAAAATCCGTCCGTATGATCCCTGATTCTCTTCCAACTCTCCACAACGAGAAACAAACGCGACATGTTGTTGACTTCACTTTTGCTTTTCTGCGCACTCTGCCCCCCTCCCTCTGAGTGTCGTTCAGTCACGGTACTCAGCTGTGCACTGCTCGAAACATGACGGCAGATGAGTTTGATGCTATTTTAGACCAAAATACTGCAGGCTGGGATATTATCAGAAGACAAACCCAAATCCGATACAGTTCAACCAGACCCCAGGCTCAAAGACTGAAATCACTAGAGTCCTTTCAGCATGACCAACATTATCCAGGTAGCTGCTTTATGGTGATAAAAGTAATTTCATGATATTTTCAAACCATAATATATAGTTATATAGTATAATATAGTCAGCCAGTTGAATAAATCTGAATGAATTATTTTACTGGAACTAAAAATGTGTAACTACATAAAGTTTGGTTTAAAATAAAAAGTTTGCTCAACTCTACCTGATTGAGATTTCCACCCTTTTTTTATTCAAGTTTTAAAAATCCAACAAGAAGATCTGCTTACATCGTTATACTGATGTCATTTTATGCATTAAAGGGTTAGACTTAACAAAATTTAATGATTTAGAGGAGAAATCAGAATATCGAGATATATGTATCGAGATAAAGCCTAAAAATATTGAGATATTGGATTTTGGCCATATCATGCAGCCTTAGTTGAAGTGTATTGTTGCAGCAATTAATTGTGGTTTGTTGGCCAGATTATTCTACATTATTAAAAAAATCCTGCACTTAATGGCAGCACCAGCAGCTGAATAACTTGTAGCACTGTTGTCGCACTAACTAGGTTTTCTTTCCGTCTAAATTCTTGCTTGTGTTGTACGTCACTTTGGACAAAAGCGTCTGATAAATGAAACTGTAGAAATGTATATTGAAGAATAAATATGTTAAATTGAAAAGGAATTTTATATTCATTACCACATAATAGGGCTGAACGATTTCAGAAAATAATCTAATTGCAATTTTTTGCGATTCAAGCATACAATTTTTTTGGGGGGGATCTTTATCTTCTGCATTGTTCACTTAACACAAGTTTTACGTCGTTTTATAGTATGACTAACCAACAAAAGATACTGTTAGCATTGAAACAAGTCTTTTTTTGCATTTCTTAATTGAAAAAGAAAAAGGAACACTGTGAAATTTTACTGACCTCCAGTTGTCAGTAAGAGTAACAAACCATACAGAATAAAGTGATCAAGATGTATGGCTCTACAATCTACTGGATGGATCTTTTTTGCCCACAGGAGTTTTTTTTTGCCAGAAAAAAACAGCATTTTGACTTTTGCAGGTTTTAGGGAGAACAAGATCAAGTTACTATATTCCCTCCAGGTCTGTGCATATAAAACTTTGTTTTTTTCTAATTACAGCTTTTGCGATTTGAACCTTGCGTTCTATTACACTGCGATGTCGGTTTAAAATCGATTAATTGTTCAGCCCTACCACATAAGCACATAAAAGTACCGACAATTGGTTGAGCACCGATATCGATTGCAAGGTACTGAGCATTGGTACCCATCCCTAGTGGGAAGTGGACTGGTTAGTAAAGTTGCTGACATCAACAGGAAATTCTCCGTAGACCTGAGAGTCTCATTTTAAGTTGTCTGTGGTGGTTTACGACTGTGCCAGAGCCTGGATCCTTCAAAGGGCCCGCTTTGAGACTCTTTTTGTCCCATTTCCCTTTTTTGATGACCCCTCATATCTGTCTAACAGATGCATCCTAGAAGGATGTGAGCAATACATCCCAGCATATCCCAATATTCATTTTAGATTCTCTTTAAAACCCATCAGAGTGCTGGCACCCCTATTTTTTAAGTGCTCTTTAAATTACCGTAACTCCTCAACTAGTTAGGCCAGAGAAAAAACTCAAACAGCAACTTAAAGAAGAAAAAAACAAGCTTTATGGTGATATTCAGAGTATTACGGTACCACATAGGAATCCATGTGCAACAACATTGAAATCACAGGCAATGATTGATGCAGGCTCCTTATTACCGTAACTCTTCAACTATTTGGGCAAGAGAAAAAAAATTTAATGGATACTAGAAAATGAGAAAATGAACTTTCTGAGTATGACTTCTTCTTCGGCCTCTTTTAAGGCCAAAATAACAACAAAACTTCTTGTGGACTGTATGATACTTGGAGTATGCAGTATAGCCCATAATTCAGGACGAGTCAACTTTCAAAAAGTGTTTTTCACTCAGGACGTTTTTCATCAAAGGAATTTTTATTTGCATGCAATAACTGATGGTATGAATGTTTCCTTGAGCTCCCTGCCCTTCCTCGTGCCTCTCTGGAAATACCAAAACTGGCTAATTTAAAATCTTTTGCACAAAGCAGCTTAATAAACCAATGATGGACATCTTAAGGTGGTATTTTTTATATAATCCCCTCTTTGTTGTCCTTCACAGGGGTTTTAGTTTTTTCTCTCTGACTCTCAGCTGACTCTTGCAGTCGTCTTCAGTAAACAGAGTTGGCTTTGTTGTCTTAGTTTCTTATTTCTCCTCATCGAGCTGACCTCGGATCCATTCAGAGGACATTCACAAATGGATTTTCAAAGCCGACCTGCAGGAAGAGCTCTTAGTGGAGACATTTGTGTATTCAACGACTGTTTCTAAGGTTAAGATGACTCTTTCATCTTCAAACACTGAATTATCTTTTTTCCTGCTTTATTCATATTTTAATAATCCAACAATGCTTTCAGAGAAATTTACATTTTTCTCTCCTGGCTTTGATCAGACGGAGCTGTTTGGGTGAAGTGACTTTTGTTGTGGCAGAGTTCAGATGGAGGGAGCAAAGGGCTCGTGAAGGGTGGACATGAAAGCTCATTCATGATGCGGTTTGTTAGCTTTGCTGCTGTGCTGCATGTGACAGGGTGTTAGCGCTGCTGCGATTATTAGCTGTGTGGATGCATGACCTGAATCCTTGACTCAGAAAGGTCAGTGTGATATAAAACTCTCTGCTGCAGAAATGCTCCGTGTGACGCGGTCAGTAAGTCACACTCCTGCCGCGGTGACCCTGAGGTTGACCCTACATGGGCGTATTTTGCAGTTAAAGGTCGAGAACCAGCTGCTGCACCTGACAGGCGTGGAGTGGGATGCATTAAAAAGTGATAGACCTGTCTCTTTTCAGAGGTTGACATGTGTCAGTCCGTCAGGTGTCTCGTATCTCACTCCAGCTGCTGCGAGTATTTCGCTGCCTCTGGGTTTTTCTAACCTCCGTGCTGTCAGTTCGTCTGCTGTCCCGGTGATTGAAACATGTCGAGTCGGACTCTGCCGCCTGACTGGAGACACACGATGCTGAGCGTCTGATTTATGACCTCTGTGGCACACCGACTCCCCCCTGCTGAGAAACTCCTCTCCATCTGCTTCCGTTTGAGGAGTACGAGATGTTTGTCCACAGGGGAGTCGCTGCGTTTCGACTCTGACCCTGTAAAAGTGGATTTCTTTCCCTGCGTGCTGGAGGCTGTTCTGCTCTCTTGCTGAGTTTGCATTGTGCTCTTCATTGACTCGGCTCCGGCTCTGCGTCGCCTCCATTGACTGCCACTCTCTGTTTTTTTTCTCCGGGTCCTTTACCATCATCTCAGATGTCACTCCGCGGGCCTCATCAGAGCTTGTTATCCCGTCAATTTGCCCACCAACTGCTCCAGTCATTAACATTTAGGGTTACCGTGCAAAATGCTCCGCCAGGTGTTCCTGCAGCTCATTCTGCTCGGCGGAGTCGATGCACACCTGTGCTGCTGTCAGGGAACAGTGTGGTGAGTAAATGTGATGGAAAGATGCAGCAAAAGCAAAAACGCTGCTGGACGCTGTGAGCCATTATTTATTGATCCTCCTGGAAACCAAACAACCTCACAGTCAGTCTCTCTTTAGCAAACTGCATCCTGGATTCTGAGGCATTGGAGCGTCGGCTGTAGGGTTTGATATTTCTCCTGACAATTAATTTCCTGGAAACCCTGGTGAATTGCATTTTTTGTGTTTTGTTTTTTTTTGCAGCTAAGCCAATGAATCTATGTGTTCCTCAATCCTATGATGACACTTTTTGTCTATTATATTTATCATTATTAGGGAGCAGGAACACCGTTTTTGTCCTTGGGAGTCACACCTGCTGCAACACTAATAATGAAAACCCAATCAGATCGTCTGTGAATGATCTTTTGAAAAGCTTTAAGCGGCAAAAAGCAACTCTAATTGTAAGGGTTTAGGCTACAAACGGGAGTAATAAACTGTTATAGTTAGTAATAGAGTACCAGGAAGCATCAGATATTTCATTGGACGCAATGTGTCTGTTTTTTTTTGTGTTACATATCCAAAATACACATCCAAAAAAAAACAGACACATTGCGCGGAGACCTTGAGAATAAAACAAAGAAGCAAAAATGTCCATTTCTCTAACCTTTACAGTCCGTACGTTTACAAGCAGCTTCAGAAATCAGACTATGAGCTTAGTCAGTGTGAGATCCGACTATTGGAATGCATGTAAACAATGTAGTCAGACCCAGAACAGACTGAACAGATTACACACCTAGATTATGCGGTTGCAATCAGACTCTGGGGTTGGATTCAGCCGGACTCAGGATCTATTAGTGCCTCCGCGTTCAGCGCTAGCAAACTTCACCCAGATGTTAAACAATTTCCCTCAGAAACCTCAAACACATGAATGATTGGAAACCTTTGGTTAAATCCCTCTGTTGATCAGAATCAGATTGTTTTGTGCCGCTCTTCTATTCTTCCTTTAACTCGCTGATATGTCGATGGCTGTTTGGCCTGTGAAGAGATTTGCTCTGACAGCTCCGTTAATGAATTCATCTGACACAATAGCTTTGTGTCACAGTGTGGAGGTGGAAGTGCTGGATTAAAACCAAGCTAAACCTATTAGCATAATATCAACATTGTTCTCTAACCTCTGCAGGCGGAGGACAGCTTGTTTCACGTGTGTGTGCTGGTGTGAAGATGTGTCTTTAACGTTGTGGACCGCCACAATAAAAGCCCTCAGTGTCAGCCGCAGGTCTGACGCCTCCGTGGAAATAGATTGCTTTTTTTTTTTTTATTCTCCTGCAGCTTTTCAGCAGCATCAGAATCAGCGCAGAAAGAAAGCATTGTGAAGCTGAACCAATTTCATTAGAGGTGGTTGAAAGCATGTGCAGGAGGCCGTCAGGGATCTCTGCGTGAACACAGGTAGCCTTTCACATGTTTGGCCCGCGGAGATGCTGCTGAAGGTCAGGCGTGTGCGCTGAGTGTGTGCCGAGTGTGCGCTGAGTGTGTGTACAGTGTGTGTGTTTTTATGTTTGACATTTGTTTCTTTTCTGATTCTGCTGCAGGGCTCTTGTATGAAGCAGCGTGCACGTGTGTGTGTGTAAGTGTGTGAGTGTGTGTGTGTGTGTGTGTAGGCTCAAAGAGGCTCATGATGCTCCAGGAGAGCGCGGTGCTGGAGATGTAGAGGGAGGTAATCATGGGTTTGTCAGTGATGGTGTCTGATTGAAGTCTGTGCCGGCTGAAGGGCGTCTTTCACTTCATGTGGAAACAAAGACAATAACACCAGGCTCTCTGGGTCTCTTCCTCTTTCTTCTTCTTTTTCTTTTACACCCACAGTCTCTCAAAATCCGCTTTGGACCCAACAACACTGACATACAATATTGGATATCTGCATGATTTTATGTTGTCCCAATTTTCAGTTCTGTGGGATAATTACAGACACAAAACCCTTCATTGAAAATTGTTTCTCAAGTAATTTGCACAAAAATCTCCTCTAGTGAAACTAACACATCATTTCATTTAATTCTGTAGTAAAAACAAAAGGTCCGTCCAATCTACACTCTGCCTAAATACATGTTGGCAGTGAAATGCCTTTTCTGATTTCTTTGTTCTGTTGGAGGACTCAGTCTTGGGCTTTTTGTGTTTCAGTTAGAGAGAAAAATAATGGATATGGAATTAAAAACTGGGTAAAGAGAGTGGAAAAAGGATAGAGGAGTAGTTGTGCTTCCACTGCAAAAAAGGGAAATCTTATCAAGTGTTTCTGTCTTATTTGACGCAAAAATTGTCTTATTACACTTGATATGAGCCACATTCAACTTATCAGTCCAGAAAAATGTTTTGTTTCAAGTTATTCAAAGACAAAATGAGTTCTTCTAGAAAACTAGAAAATTGTTTAATACAAGTAACTTTTCTCTTGTCCTGTTGGTAGATTTTTTAAACTTGTTACAAGTAATTCAGACCTTATTTTGTCTTGAAATAACTTGATATAAGGCATTTTTCTGGACTGCTGAGGTGAATATGGCTCTTATTAAGTGTAAAAAGACATTATCTACTAAAATTTAGACAAAAACACTTGATAGATTTTATTTTTTTCACTGCCTAAGTCAACATACCATGGCAGGATTTGTGAAGAACTGACAATTTCTTGAGAAATTTAACAAATCATGAGGAACATTTTTAATCACATCCTCCGATTATAAGATGCATTTTTTCTTTTTTATAGTTTGGCTGGTCCTGCGATTTATAGTCAGGTGCACCTTAAAGATCAACATATATATGTAATTAACATAGACTGTTTAAAACATAGACGTAGTCTCCCCAACGTCACCCATCTGTTTCTGAAATGGATTTGAAGCATATTGGCTATCGCTGCCATATTGGTAGTGGCAAGGGCTTCACGTACAGCTAAAGAGCACTTGTTGGTCACATGACCTTAGCTGTGCCTCTGGTTGGGAAATCTTATCAAGTGTTTTTGTCTTATTTGACTCAAAAATTGTCTTATTACACTTAATATGAGCCACATTCAACTGATCAGTCCAAAAAAAATTTTGTTTCAAGTTATTCAAAGACAAAATGAGGTCTACTAGAAAACTAGAAAAATATCTTCATACAAGTAGCTTTTCTCTTGTTCCACTGTCAGATTTTTTTTTACCTATTACAGCATTTCAGACCTCATTTTTGTCTTTAACTTTAGATAAGTCATTTTTCTAGACTGCTCAGGTGAATGTGGCTCATATTTAGTCTAAAAAGACATTTTCTACTGAAAATTAGACAAAAGCACTTGAATAGATTTCAGTTTTTTCTACCTATAGTCTGGTGCAACTTAAAGATCAACATTTGTAATTTACATAGACTGTATAAAACATGGACGTAGTCTCCCCGATGTTACCGGTCTGTTTCTGATATGGAATTTGAAGCATATTGGCTATCATGGCCATATTGGTAGTGGCAAGGGTTTTACATACAGCTATAGAGCACTTGTCCGTCACATGACCTCAGCTGTGCCTCTGATTGGGCGAGCTCGCAATCTTAATATCCTCTGAACTGTCAAGTAAGAAAAAAAAATCATCTACTTTTTTTGGCTTGGTGACCGCAGCCAGCCTCAAGTGGGCATTTAACAAACCGCAGATTTTAGCATTTCAGCATTGTCTCATATTCTTAGACCGGAGGTTGCTGCTTGGTTATAAAACATGTTTTTAAGAGTTAATTCAACCATGATGACATGAACCAGGGAGTTAACATTACCGTCTGTTAGAGCAGGTGAGTGGAGCAGTCAGACTTTCCACTCCTCATTCCCAAAAGGTGTCCACCTCCATTGGCCTAAAGCCGCTTAGCGCTCAAGCAAGATTGCGTCCTGCTCCATGCTCACTCCAAAACAAAATTCTGATTCTGGGGTTGTGACATTATTTTCCCCGACTCTCAGGCTGAACTTTGCGGTGCATGAAACGGAGAGCAGAGGAGAACTGTGAATGCGTGACCATGTACCTGCTATCAGTTTAAGATATTAACTGTTTAGCAGCCGCTGATCAAACTACAGTTATTACAAAAAAGAAAAGGATGATGAAAAGGACTGATCTAATCTGTCTGTAGTATCGATTCAGGTAAAATCAAATGGCACCTTGTTTAGGTACCTAAACACATCTTGTGACAGTGAGGGAGTGGAAGAGTTGGCAATTTGCAGACTGGACATGAACACAGCATTGCAAGGTTATGTTTCGAAGAAGTAATGTATTAAATTAAAAAAAGTTTGAGAGTTTACTCTTAAACAAATTAATATTTCGAAACTTGGTACTGCTGAGTACCAATACCAATTGCCAGGTACCTGGTATCGATACCTTATTGTTTTACCTTATGTTGTGAAAGGTACCCATCCCTAATCCTGATGTGATGCAAGTTTGCAACTTACCTCTTAATTAGTGAGGGTGAGAGAAAAAAATCGGTGTATTGTAGTAACAGAATGTTTTGTTTAAGGACTTCTATTCATGATTTTTTTTGTCAAAAAAAAAAAAAAAATTCTCAACATTAAATCCTTTATTTTAGCCTTTTTTTATAAGCTGGGTAGAAAAACATTGAGATGTAAGATCCCCTAAATAAATCTGGCTCACATTTTCATTTTTTGGAGAAAATAATGGCTCCTGATACAGTTTATTGACATCATCATCATTATCATTCAACTTTTTCATGTAGTCTAGTGTTGAAAAACTAATCTAAACATTGCAAAATTGGTAATATTAAAGAATTGCAACTTAAATCGAGTCGGCATCCCAAAAATCGTCAAAGAATCAAATCAGGTGGAAAACATATTTATTCAGCCCTATTAATTAGTTTTAATTTCAGGCCATTATGTCCCTTTTGGCACACCGTAGTTGAGCTACCGCAGTGTCTTCCTGCTTCCTGCTGCAGCTGTGATGTGATGCTTTTGAAGGGAACATTTCTGCACTCGTTTTTTCAAACAAAAACAATGATTGAAGGATATGAACATTTTCTGAGACAATCTAAAACAAAATGAAATAAAAGACAAGTTCTCTTTGTGGCTGATTGGGTTTAATCATGAATTCACTTACTGTTGTAAAGATGTGGCTCCAAACCAAGGCGTGCATTTCTTTTGGCGAGCAGATCTACTTTCCTTTGTTCAAGACAGCTTTTCCCAGAATGCAGAGCAATGAGGTGATATTTATTCATCGTTTGAAATATGAAATCAAACAACCTTTGTAAACTCAGTTTTTTATATCAATAAAGAAAACATTTTGTTAGATCTGCCCAGGACTTCCTGCAGACTGGAGGATGAAAGCACAGACTGAGATGACCCCTGTGTGTCTGCAGGGTGGCATCCCAATTCCCTGACAACTACAGGGTAATGACCAACACCTGACTCTGCACACACACACACACACGCACACTCATTGACAGGCACTGTACAGCTTTAATCCTGACAAATTGCCACCGCGTGTACTGTACAGTCCCTTTCTAAAGCCCTTTATCTGCCGTGTCTGCCCATTCAGCTGCAAACACAAGCTTCCAGATTCATCCTCCAATCCATATCCTCCCTGCAGGCCCGTTATCTTAAGTGAGTGTCAATACGATGCTCTGAGTCGCCCTCTTCTCCTCCCTCATGTACAAATGATCTCTGCGAGTCATTATGGAGCTGCTCTATGCATGTGCACGACTCGTAACCTGATGCATCCAAGTGCTTATGAATAACCGGTCAGTAATCTGCTGCAAACGCTCGGTTTTCAGAGTGTAAATGTGTGTGTAAGTGTGTGTGAGTGTGTTTCTGTGCTGCAGGGCTTTGATGTTGGCGCCTCTGTTGTGCTCCCTCATGTTTTTACCGCTATCACAGGGTCCTGCTCAGCTGTCAGACGCACCAACGCCACACCGCCTTTAAAGAGTGTGAGCGCCAGCCAGCCGGGGATCAGCGTGTAGGATTATCAAAGAGTGTGTTTTCTGCAGCACATGGGGCATGTTTTGAGGAAAAGGAGGAAAGGTTGGACTAATTGTGAAAATAATAAAGCAACCAGAGGAAATGAAGTCCTTTTTAAATTTATTTACAAAGTTGAACGCTGAAGGTTTGTCGTGTCAAACTGAGTGCAGAGATGGACTGTTGGATGCTTCAGATGGATTAAAATTTGTAGAAATTGAAAAAGCTGCGATTCTGTCCTTGATCCTTCCTGTTGTAGATAAATGGATCAGGCGAGATAAACAGATATATCAACAATTTCTTCTGGTATGTGAATGACTGCACTGCAAAAATATTGTACTGTCAGTAAAGTACCAGCTGTTTACTGTTTAAGTATTTACTCTGACTGGAACGTTATCATTTCTCCTGGTTTGATTCTTTTACAGTTTTCGGGGTGCCGATTCAGTTTAAATTGCTATTAATTGTGAGTTTTGTGATTTTTAGTTTGCTTTTTTAACTAGAGGTAGAACGATATATCGGCTGGCTGATATATTGGGCCGATATTTGGACATTTGTCTCTATCGGCCATCAGCCGTATTTTCTTTTAAAAAGCCGATTTTTGATCCGTTGTATAAAATGACGCAATTTTTGATCAGGCACAAAAAAGATGAGCACCTCAAACTTGTGGAACCACTTGGATACGTTACATACTTTTGTTCAAATTATATTAATAAGTTTAAATTTCTTTTTTGACATTTTAAGAAGAGTGTGAATGTTTACTACTGCTTGTTACATTGTGTGTTTACTCAGACAAAATATTTCATTGTTTTGAAAGCTGAATAAATGTTCGGAGGACTGGACACGACTTGTTGTAATAGATTTCTTTTAGTTGCTCAGAAATTGCTGCTTTTCACAAAAATGTGATAAATATATATTTATTTAACAATCGGCCTGAATATCAAATTGGAAAAATCAGCTACGCATATCGGCATTGGCTGCCCAAATTTGGAAAGCATCGGCATCAGCCCCCAAAAAACCCATATCAGTCGACCTCTATTTTTAACACCATGGCCATGTGAATAAGTAAAAATATGATCATTATGATGTCTACAGACTTTATCAGGAGCCATATTTTCCCAAAAAGTGCACCTCATGTGTGAATCAGTTTTTAGGATTCATTCAGGTGATCTGATATAGTGGAAGAAAAACATTTCGCCCTCTGCTGGAGATAAGTGGTATTTTTTATGATCCAGCTTATAAACAAAGAGTAAAATGAAAGATTTAAAATGAGGGGAAAAAAAAAATTGAACAACAAAATTGCGATTTAGAAATTGTGATATTTATGTGAATCAATTTTGTCTTTCACCCCAAATATTCACAGTGTCATTACTGTACAGCACTGGACAGTAAAATAACAAAAAAGACCCTTCCCAGTAAATTATGACAGATGTTACGGTAAAATACTGAAAAAATTAGTACCAGTGTGGTGTTTCTGACTGTTTTTCTGATTTGTTTTTTTGAATTTATGGAAGAATACTGTTAAATTAGAAAAGCAATTCCTGAAGAAATTGCGCTGTGAATGCAGAGTGCTGAAGCAGCCTGCCAGGACCTCTCAAGGAAATGAATGGATGAATCAATGGAATGGATAAATGAATTTAAAGTTGAAATAGCTGCATCTATTCAAAAATTAAAGGAATGAATTATAATTCAAAAACATCCATGGAAATATTGAACTGACCGAGGGAAATGGAAGTCTGATCTCTTAAATGCTGTCAAAAAGTGATACTTTGTGTCCTGCGTGTGTGTGAGTTTTATACCAATCCATATACTGATACATTTCTCTGATTAATCCTGTGCTCCACTGGGGGATTCAGTTGTAAATGATGAATCATATATGTTGTGTCAAAGTGAGCCCTGTTGGTACCTCCTCGAGGAAAGCTCACTTGACAAATGTTACAAGACGCTGTTCTACTATCATTGCTTTCCAAAGAGAAAGAGTCCAGGAAAGTGTGACTGTGCTGAAAACACATGAAAACTGAATCGGTCAGCCATATCGAGCACTAATACTGATTAGTTATTGGATCAGGACATCCCTACTTACAATAGAAAACAGTCTGATCTACCAAAAATAGGCAACTGTGTGATGTTTTGCTTTGGTTTCTAGGGCTGGGAGGATACGCTTTTCTCGCAATTTGATTCTATTACGATAACTGGGCCGCCAATTCGATTTAAAATTGCGATTCTTTGACATTTACAATTTTCAGTTCACTTTTTTAACACCAGACCATGTGAAAAGGGAGAAACAGAACACCGTCTACTGGAGATTAGTGATAACCTTTTTCCAATCCAGTTAAGAAAACAAAGACTGAAATGAAGAATTTGAATTTAAAAAAGAAAAAAAAATTGATAAAGAATCCTGATTTTGATATTGCCAAACAAAAAATCCTGATTTATCATATTTCCATTTTTTTCTCCCACCCCTACTGGTTTATGATTGGGTGTCAGAGTTCACAGTAAACTGCTGTAAAATTGACAGAAATTCATGTAAAGTGTGGTCTTTCTGACTTGGTCACTAATTGAGTCTGAGAATTGGAAATAAAAAAACTGTTAACTAGAGCTGAAACAATTCCTCGAATGATTCAAGGTACTCGATTACAAAAATTACTCGAGTAATTTTCTCTGCCTCGAGGAATCCTTTAATTTTAAAAAAGATCAAAGAGTGGTATTTCAAATAGAGCTGAGGCCATATCAAGAGAGTTTTCAGACCCCTCAAGCTACCTCTTATACAAAATAGCAACTAGCAACAAATCTAGCTTCTTTTCTGGAGTTTGGAGACGAATGGGTCATTCTACGAAACGGGTGCCATTTGGGGCCGCAACATCTGATGAGATGTACAAGGCACAAAAAATGTGTCAGAGTGTGTTTACAGATTTTGGAGCTACCAAAGCAAGTGCTCTTATTGACATGCTGTATCAGAAAATTCTATTTCTTAAAGAGAAAAATAACTGCTCTTTAACTAAACAAAAATGTATTTTATCCAATTACTCGATTAATCGATGGGATTTTCGGTAGAATACTCGAATACTAAAATATTCGATAGCTGCAGCCCTACTGTTAACTAACCTAAATATCAGCTATATTGGGATGTTTTTCTCGAGTTATTGTTGAATCTTTTGTCCATATTTGAGGTTTTCCTCCAGCAGCTGTTGGGCTGTCAGCACACCGTCTGAGCCGACTCCTCTAGTATAAATGTAGATCAGGGCGAGGCCTTCGGCTCCTGTAGTGTCAGTATGTGGTCCGTCCTGATGGCTTTGTCTCAGCCTGTCAGGGAAGGAGGATCTGACCCATGACTCGACAGCGACGTGCCAATCAGAGCATCGACCCGTTGGTGTTTTTCCCCAGCTGGAGGCGTCCACACCGACATCAGTCCCGGTGAAATATTCCTCTCCTTGGCTGAGCGTCAAACGTGTCCTCACTCTCAGAGCTGTCTGTCTCACTAAAAGAGATGAGCAGAGGGGGAGGAGAGGGAGGAGGAGGAGGGGAGGGAGGGTGTGAAAGGATGGAAGACATCACGACCATTTCTCAATCAGGAGCGTAGTAGCAGGTGGCCTGGCAGCCGGAAACCTCACTCTGCTCCGCGGTTAGCAGCACCAACTCTAAATCCTCCCTCTTACTTTGTCTAAATTTACAGCCTTTATTATTAAAACTGTAACTTAGGCCTCCATTTGCTCCTTTAACGTCCTTTTAATGAGCGTTTTACAACCCCACCAGCTTCACTCTCTCCTCTGAAGGTCTCTGCAGCTGTTACTGAGTGATTTCCTCTATCTGAGCTGCTGTATCCCACAGTCCTGCTCCTGCTTCTTTTTAGGATTTAATTTGCACTTAAAATAGACGGATTAAATAGTCTTAATTGGTTTTTACTTTAAAGGATTTGGGATTATTATGAAACTAACTGAAATGAAGGAATTATCAGGAAGTCTCAGAGGGTTTCTACTTGTTAAAGAGTGTGAGTGAAGGATGAAAATGGAGCGGTGGCATCAGTTTTCCTTATTGAGAATGAAGAATAGACACATTTAGATTTTGGTTTGAAACAGATCAGACTGATATGACTTTAAGAAGCTATGTGGAGAAACATTAAAGGTTTATTTCATGTTTATGAAATACTAAAAGGGACAGAACATCAGTGTTTGTGGATTTGTGAAGTGCAGAGTTGGCAGTGTAGAGGCTGTGACAGAAAGCAGAGCAGACACAGCAGGCAGGAAGAGGCGCAACTTAAGCTGCAAACAAACCAAATCATGTCAGTCCAGTTTAATACTCTTCAATGTACAAATAACACTTCAAAGCACATAGAAATGCAGTTTAATATGGATCATTGATGTCTTCATGAAATGGTAGTAACATGTTTTGGTCCAAAAAGCCAACAAATCAAGCACAGCAGCATTGTTTCCATGCTCTCATAGCCCCTCTGTTCAGAACGCTCTGATTTAGTGGGCGTGGCCTCCATATGTAAATGAGCCACCACTGATACCACGTCACTGAGAGCGACGCCACGAGCTCAGAGTGCACAATGTTTAGAAAACAGAGAAGCTCGTTTACTGTAAAACAACAGGCTAACCGCAGCTAAAGTTAGCATCCTGAAGCTAACACAGAGACAGGGGGGACACTGAGGAAAAGCTCTTCCATCTGCTCCACAGCACACAGCATTTAAAATACTCACATTTCCAGGGTCCCAGGTTTGTTGGTGGATGGTTGGTAATGCGCCTGGATTCAGGACCAGTCTATTCGCTAGCCCTCTGTTGGACTGTCCAAAGTTGGAAAAGCATTCGGCCGTGAAGTGACTAGCACACACATGCTCAGTTTTACTGAGTGTAGCTGGAACATTTCTTTGATAAATGAACTATAGACACTTAGTCTGTCTTCTTTTGAGATGGGAAGCTTGTGCATGGAACTATGTGGCTGTTTACAGCCAAAAACAGAGCAGTGATGGCTCTTTGGCATTCTCCTCCCCACTGCTGGAGAGATTTCTCTTCTCCTCTCTCTCCTGATTGGTCAAAAAAGGGAATTGCTGACGTCGTCAAATCCCTAAAATCCAAACAGCTCGTTTTAGGTCAGGATTTTACATTCACAAGCCCTACTAAGAACAGGTTTTGTCATTAAATATCACATTTTGTGGGCTGGGAGGAAGGACAAAGACCCACAAATTTCACCAAAAGACTTAGGCCCAATCCCAAACCGCCCCCTACACACTCTCCCTACACACTAACCCTCCGTTTGCGCGTTCTCGCGGAGGGTCCGCCACATTAAGGGCCGTCCCAAACCACGTAGTGCGGAGGGGGAGTGGACTGTTCAGCCCTTCAACAGCGAGCCTGCATCGATGCTCACTTTGACAGGAAGTGCAACAGCGAAATAGAGGAGGAAACAAGTGCCACATGTGTAAAATATGTTCCCCACACCTCTATCACACTAACAGAAACTCACAAGAAGCGTGGTTTAGAGAGATTAAACGAAACAAGCAAATCTTACTCTATGCTGACGTTTGATTTGATCATGAAGCCCTGGCACCTAAAATGTGAGCAGTTTGCAGTATTAATTCATTTGTTTAACTGGAAATGTCAGATGGTGATAGCATTGAAAGACGTGGGGTCACTTCAAATTATTAAGAGTATAATATATCTCCTGTCATTGAAACGGCCTCCGATTGTATGATTGTAAAGAAGAAGGAAAACGAGACAGACGGTGCAGCTCCAAACAGGCAATAATTCTCATTTCACACACGCAGTAGGCATGGGAGCAGGTATCTGCCCTATCCCAATGAAATCCACATGTTTCACTGTTATCTGTGTCAATCTAAGCGTATTTTGGAAACATACAGCCTTATCAACCCTAGACAGCGATATAGCGACTCGCAATCTGTGCCACAACGTAACATTCATTCACGGGGAGCGTCTTTCTGTTTCCATGGCGACGAGGTTTTCCGTGTTCCGGTGAAGTGAAGAGGGCCTCCCATTCCTGCCGGTAATGGTTATACCCTCCCCCTTCAATTGAAGTGCCCTCCACAGCCAGGAGTGTGACTTCATTTGAAGTGACACTCGGTAGTGAAGGGGTAGTGTGTAGGGGGTGGTTTGGGATTGAGCCTTAATAAAGTGATTTTTGCATAATATGGGACCTTAAAGATACACTGAAGTGCAAAATTAAACAGTTAAATGTTAGCTCTCCCTGGTTCATTAATGCTTTCTGGAAAGGACATGACACACAGTTGCTGTGGTGTTAAACCGCAGGCCAGCAGCGCCAACTACTGGCGAGGAGGACTTCAGGAATACCGATACCAGTACTCACCGAATCCTAATTGTTTGTTTTTTTCTCTCATTAACTTGTTTTCAGGGTTGTTTGACTTTTCAGACTTTTTTATGGAATGTCATGTTTTTACATTTTCCAACACGTTTTCTGTAATTTCGGGTTGTTTGGTTGATGAACAAAGACTTGTGTGCTTTTGTGTGTGTGTGTTTCTACTTCAAACATCTTCTGCCAGACACTGCACAGCTCTGCTCTCTTTGCTCTTGTCTTTTTTTGAGGAGTGGATGGACTCCATGTTTTCTGTTTCTTTTCTCAAGCAGAGAAAGAAACAAAAAAATCATTGTCACTGTTTATTGATTTCATTTTTCTCGTACCGCAAATTTTCGCAGCTAATAGAAAAATAAACATCAACAGTGTGCAAGGTGTCTTTGTGGGGTGTTGTTTTTTTTCAGATTACGGATCCAAAAAAAACAGACTTGTTGAGCAAAAGCCTGAATGCATCAGTCTCTCTTCTCAAAGCGAGGGTTTCATTCAATCAAACCAAACTGAACAACTCTCAGAACCAAAAGTCAAAACATTTGTTATTCATAGGTGATTCCTTTATTTATGGCACACTGGTCGATCTAACCAGTTTGAACCCTCGCTGCAGAGGTCGCTGCTTCCTCTACTGCTCACATTCAAGCCTCACTTCAGCTTTCTTATTCAATGAATGTAAAAAATGCTCTTAGAGGACTTTAAAACATCTTTAACCATCGGTTTTGATTCGTTTCTGCCTGTAAATATTCTGAAGAAGTCTTTTTACTGTAATCCATCCTATGGCACCACTTCTTTAAACTGTAAATCTGATATATCTGTGATAAGCCGGGAGCGAGCAGCTGGTTTCTACCAGTCAATAAATCATCTGCACTCACAGATCGCAGAGTTCCACAACAGACGTGTACATACGACATGTTTACAGATGATGGTTAAAGTAAATAAATGTCTCAGTGTGCAAAAATAAAACCTCAAGATTTTCTCGTTTTGATGCTTTTTAATCCGTTTGGGTCTAACTGACCCATGAAGCAAATTGAATTATGATCCAGCATTAACAGCTCTATAAAACACCCTTTATGACCTCAGATGGAGTCTCTATTGTCCACGCCGGACGCATTAATCACCCATTGTGCTCGTGCAGCGCGCAGAAAGAGAGCTTACATCCTCCTAATGCGGCTGATCTCAGATCAGATAGTAAGCAGCTAATTGTTGCCTGTGTGTGTTCCTGTAATGACTGCAGGCAGGCTGTGTACACTCTGTGGATTACTGTCATTGATGCAGGATGCGGCTCAGCGCTGTGGCTCCACATTTCTGAGGTTTTGTTTCAGACGTGTTTACAGTTTGGCAGTGACATCCAGCTTTGTGTGTCTGTGTGTTTGTGTGTGTGAGACTTTTCCGCCGTCTATCGCCTGGCAACCGCATCAAAACACTCAGCTTTGTTGTGGCGCCCGAGCCTCCTCGAGTCTTTTGATATTCCTGAGTTTAATTAGCATTTCCAGACTTAATTGCATGAAATTGGAGAAAGCTGTTGTGCAGGTTGAGAGTGGCTTCGACACGATTGGAGTTGATGGGATAGAGTCAGTCTGTAAGGAAATGAAGTCATCGACTAAAGAATGACTTTGAAAGCTGCACAGATTTCAATTCCTTCGTTTGGTGCGAGTTTGGTACTAAAACATAGTTTTTCTCCACATAAACTCCTTTTGCCATCTCTCATTCTTTAGAAAAGCCTTACACCCCAACATGAGCTGTGGAAATATCTTTTTTTTTTTTACTGATTTCTCCGTTAAACACAATACCATTAAATGTAAAAAAGCCAAAACGCACTATTTTGATCGCATCCATCTCGGGCGCTCCACCCTTTGATTCCTCGCCACGATCTCTGTCGTCTTTTCTCTCGCTGGCACGGCTTTTTCTCTCAGTTGGAGCGTGAGCTGCCTGAACTTTTCTGACTTGCAGCGTCTCGCTATGTCTCTGTCATCTCACATCTTCTCCTCATATCCATGCTGAGCTCTCGTCCAAAGAGCACACCGCTCTCACCCACAGTAGTTAACGAGCAGGATTTTAATTGACAAGCTCCACCAGACCCCGCCTCCCCCTGCTGAAAAACACAATTTACTTCAAGAGACGCAGTAAACAGTTGTAAATGATGAAAAAATGTGGATTTACAAAAACATTATGCTGGTAGTAACATACACAAGAACATAATTTGAACAAATACACTTATAAACAAAAGTACAAAGATACAGGACACATACATAAAGATAAGAAACAAAAAAACAACATGGCTGCCACTGCATGGTACATAGTAGTTGTAGTACAAAAAAGTTTAAAAGTTGTTAACACAAGAGCAACAGTACGTTAATGGGATAAGCAACATGAGGATATAAAAGAGACACAACCTCGGGATCACCAAAACCGTCACATGAAAGCAAGGTGATGTCACAGTATGCCAAGAAAGGTCTCCAAACTCTCTCAAATTTAATCTCCGTGTTGGGTTTGTGCAGACACTATTTTTCCATTTGAATAACGTAAAACAAATCTTTACGCCAGTGCGAGAAGCAAAGTGGTGAGGTGGATTTCCAAGTGAGAGGAATACGTTTTTTTGCAACCACCATTCCTACAAGCAATGCAATCTGTAAATCATGCGACAGTTTTAAAGTCCCTGCAGAGTAGGGCTGAACGATTTTGGAAAATAATGTAATTGCAATTTTTTTTTACCACTATTGCGATTGCGATTTAGCATGTGATTTTTTATGTTATTTTTTATGTTTATCTTCTACATTATTCACTTAACACAAGCAATAAACCGTTCTGTATTATGACCAACACAACAAAGGATAGTGTAACATACAATTTTTTTTTTCCTGTTTTTCAGGCCTATATATCATGTTTACAAATAACATAAACCTTTATTTAACTATTACAATCACAGTAGAATGTTGACTGATTGATTTAACTTCAGGCCTTATAGACCTGTAATAAAATTATCATTAATTACCTTAAATAAAATCAGAGAAAGGAACAAAGCACTGCAGAACAACAGGCCTATTATGAACAATAAAATAAAGAATAAATATGAATCCTCTCGTCTATGGATCTCACATAAAATACAGTGCAGAAGTGTAAATAAGACCAAATCTCTGGCTCAACCACTGAAATATGTCAACATGTGAAATGCATTTTTTTATAAAATGAAAAAGAAACTCTGTGTGAACATAAATTTAAATATTAATCATATAGAAATCATACTGATCTGTCATTAGTAACAAAACACAAACTAAAGTAGATGCACTTTCATTTTTTTTTTTTTTTTTTTTTTTATAAATTGCAGCCTTTGGGATGTGAGAATGGCATTCTATTACATTGCGATGTTGGTTTAAATTGGATTGATTGTTCAGCCCTACTGCAGAGCACCCAAAGATGGACAGGTTGTGGTTGGGGAAGTCCAAAAGTTGCAAAGTACAGAGCAAAACCAGAAAACATGTGACAGAGAACCTTCGGCCAAACAGCATTTGTCTCATTTCGAGGACACTGAAGGGAAGATGTGATGAAGTTTGGTCTTTGAGAAATGCAGTCTATGCATCACCTTATGCTGGATCAATCTGTAGCGTGAATTAATAGAATAACGATGATCTTCCCAAAATTCTGGAGATATCTCTGCATTCAAATCCCTGGCCCAAGCTTCTCTGATGTGACCTGAAGACATCAAAACTGTAAAGCAGCCCACACATTTTGAGACTTGATAAACTCTAGTGATTTCAAATTGTGTACATTTATCCTCAACATAATGTCTAACTTGCAGGAATCGAAGAAAGTGTGAATTTGGAAGATTAAATATGGTGCTTAATTGAGGAAATGATGCAAAACTTCCATCAATATAAAGATCTAAAAAGTTCTAATACCCTGCTACAAATCTTCTCTTCTTCATTTGTTCATTTGATTAGTAATGCTCTACAATCTTAGAATCTTAGAATTCAAATTCTTTATTTGGGGACCTTAAGCAGATATGAGATTAAAATGTGATTAATTTGATTAATTAATTACAAATCCTGTAATTAATTTGATTATTTCTTGAGACGCCTGACAGCACTAGTGTGTTTTGTTATGTAAGGGCTGCAAAATGAAGCTCAAGCAGTGATCTGCTTCCCTCAGATGCCAAATCTGGGATGAGAAATTTTGCTTTTGGATTAATTTTGGATCAAGAAAGATTTTTCCAAACACAGTTTTGGTGTAAAACATGAAGAGCAGCTTTGCAACGATGAGCAACTATTTGCTCACATTGTGCAGGACTTCAGCTTTGCAACATTCAAAAGCTAAACACATGGTGTTTGGAGTTTTTTGGCTTTTAGTGGACGGGGAAGCTGCAGAGTAAATAAACAAACTCCTGTTGCAAACAAAGCAGACGTAATGAATCTTCCAAAGACTTCCTGCACTCCTCCGTGTCTACTGCTTTGACAGAATCAGAGATGAGTGAGGACACCTTATGGAGACCAAACTGTCTGAAATAAAACGTTTTCTCCCCTGCACCATCTGCTAAGACAGCTTATTGTTGTTTCTGAGCGAAGCTCTCAGAGTCTCTCCTCAGAAACAGGTTCCTGTCCTGCCTCAGGCCTCCTGCAACTGTTGTTGGAAATGTGAGAGCAGTTGTTTGTTCAGGGTGGTCGTTGTTGACTCGTTTTCTTTTCCTGTTTTCTCTTCACAGGCTGGATTCTGCCGTTCACTCTCTGTTGGAAATACTGAGCAGATCGAGTTGGATTGACTTTGTTCCCGTCTGGGTGAGTTGGATCCTTTTCCTCCTCCAGAAATGATCTAAAACCTGCGTTCATGTGAGATTTTATGAGTCTAGTATTTCTATCTTTTCTTGATCAAACTCTAACCAGTATAGCTTCTTAATTAGTTGAACATTTTTCTCTCAATCCAAAGCTTTACAACCAGCTAACCACTCTGCTGGATCTTAGTGAGGATTAAAATCTCACTTTTTTGCATTTTAAGGAACCATACAATCCCTTTAACCCTTTAAAATCCACCAGAGTGCTGCTGCTCCGAAATTACAGGCGCTCTCTAAATTACCGTAATTCTTCAACTATTTGGGCAAGCAAGAAAATTGAAACAGTTCCTGAGTGAGGAAAAGATGATCTTCCAAGGCATGATTTACAAACACAGACTTATGTTTCTGTCATGGTTATTAAATATGTCAGTAAGAGCTGCTGGACCTTGGACATTTTCAGAAAACCAAATGCTTTGGAAAAAGTTCAGAAACCTCCACTCTAAATGATTTAAACAATACACATCTCACATCTCTTACAACCCTTTTTCAAAAAAAGGAAAAAGGAATTATCTCCAAACGGTTTCAAAAATGTTTTAATGCAATCAGGCTTTTACTTGATTTCTGTTTCTGCAATTTTTAAAACTCAACATGAGACCTTGATGTAATTTTGGAAGAACTTTAATGCCTTAAAGAGCGTCTCATCTAGCGACATGTCGCAGCTTGACTTTCCAGTTAACAAAGTGTGCAAGTTGGAAGTCAGTTTACGAGTTCCTGAGCTCAACACCTCTTCTTTAATAGTTCTGGGAACTGCTTGTTAAAACCCATCAGAGCGCCGGTGCTCCCAATTTATAAGTGCTCTTTAAATTACCGTAACTCCTGTACTATTTGGGCTTGAAATTCAGATGGCTCCTTAACTAAAAAAAGAAAAGCTTTATGGTAACATCTGGGGTATCATTGCACTGCACAGGAATCCACGTGCAACAACAATCCAATCACAGGCATTATTTGATGTGAGCTATTCTCATTACCGTAACTCTTCAACTATTTGGGCAAGAGAAAAAAATTTAAACAGTTCCCAAAAGAAGAGAAGAAGATATTGAGCTTTCTGGACATGTTTTCTGACTCTTTTCAAAAATGAAAATCCAGGTGGCTTGTGAGTTACCTGGGTGATAAAGGGTTTGCATCATGTAAGTCACTTCAGAGAGCGAAACAGAAAAACTACCTGGAAAGGTAAACAAAAAACAGGAAGAAAGGCTTTTAGAAACTTGGACCTTCAGCTTCTGGGCTAGTCTGCTCTGTATTTATTGTTTATACAAGCGAAATATGCTATTTTTCTTCATTCATTCCATATTCTTCTGATTATTCAATAATTACCGTAAAATCTTGAATATAGGTTACACCAGAATATAAGTCAGTCTGATCTTGACGGTCTCTGAGAGGGTAGAGGGTTTGAACAGTCTTCTTGTGGGATGATTTCACCTTGATTCAGCACAGTCTGGAAGTTTCCGTGCAGCTGTGTGGCTCATTTTTTACTATTTGCTCAGAAATGAAGACGTTTTGTTAAATGAAGTCGTCAGGAAGTGTTTAAGACTCCAAAATAGACGGTAAAAAAGTCTCCTCAGGGGGTTTATCTGCAGTTACCTCAGGCTTGTTACTGATTCTCTTCGCCTGACAACTTAGTTTGCCTCCTAAAATATTTATTTATGCGTGTGTGTGTGTGTGTGTGTGTGTGTGTGGGCGAGATAGCTTTGTGAAGCCGATGTTGTCGCCTGTGTCTTTTATTTGAGATTGCCCGTAATTAAGCCGTCAAAGTGTCAGCTGGAGAAATTGAGGTGTTAACGGTGACAGAGTGACATGAAACAGTTCGGGGGCACCTCTATAAATGAACCTCTCCGTCAGCTCGTCGACGTTTTCTCCTCCGGTTTCTTTCCAAGAGAAGCTCGAAGCGAGGACGTGACAAACAGTCGCCGTATGACAACGCGTGTCTCCGAGCTACATCCGCAACCTCCTGCCTGCCGCTCACGCTGAGCCACAGAGTCTTAAAAGAGTTTGCTGGAAGCGCAGCTGCGAGTGGAGGTGAAGGTTGAACAGAGGATAGTGCATGTTGTGAATGTGTAATCGTCTGTTTTTGAACATCTGGTGAAGTGTTTGTAACGTTTTCCCCGAATGTTTACCTGCTGAGCTTCTTAAAAGTGGAGCTGGATCTCTTTCAAACTTCGCCGTTTCACATCCTGCTCAGGAACTCTCCCGCCGCGCCGCTCGTCTGTATGCGAATGATCCCCTCAGTTGGAGAAACACGGGTCAGGGTGCGTTCGCTACCTGCTGCGTCGCACCGTGTTTGATAGACTCGAGCAGCTGCGAGAAGATACACATTACTGAAACCTGTCCTTTCAGGTGCCGCCTCGCTGGGAGTGATTCTTATTTACCGCCTACAATCAGACTTCAAACGCTCAAACTCAAACGCCCACACGGATCCAGGAGAGGAGAGGAAAATCAGAGAAAACACATTTTAACCGGCGTCTCTTTAGAGCCAACTCGTCTGCAGGAACAGAGCCCGAGGCCTGTCCTTAGCAGTAAATTTTATCACCCTCTCTGCAGTGAACTCTCTTATTTAATAAGTGAATCGTTCTGTGGCGAGATCTACTCCATTTGAAGGAGGGAGACCTGAAATGATTTCTGGCATGAGAGGAAAAAAGAGCATTAGAGCCTCCAGTTAAAGTTATGACTCATCTAAAGAGCGCTTTCACTTCCCATCTTTGTTTGGAGATCCGTCGAGCCGAACGTGGACACACTAGGGGTGTCCCAAAATTCATATCACGGTATTTTTTCTTCATATTGCGATAACGATATTATACAGCGGTTTTCCAACATGTAAAAAAGTGAAGTCGTCCGAAAAAGTTTTTTGCCCACAATGTGCTTTAGGAAGAGAAGCTTTTCCCATTTCAGGCTTAAAGTGAACTGTACTGGTGAGCAAACTGTGTCTGAGGAATGAAGAATACTTACTGAAAAAAATAACTTTTTGCATGTTATTTTAAAAGGGTAAGCAATTAACTAATACCATTTTGGATGCCAATAAATTTGTTAAATTAACATTACTAGTTTTTCGTTCCGTGACTTTTCCTAAATGTGTGTTTTCTGAAGCCTGTAAGGTTGTGTAATGAAGCACTACACAACAAAACTTTTGAGGCAGGTGCTCGGTCTGCAGCTTTATCAATCCAAGGTAGGATTCTTGAATCATTTAATGCTGTTTTAAAGTGATACTCCGGGATGGAACAAGTTGGGTCCTATCACAAGGTTTAGGGCAGAAATTACCCCTACAGCAGTGTTTTTGTGCAGCAGAAGCCCGGAGCACTCTCACCAAACACCCCCTCCCCGCTCGTCAGACGGGGCCATATTTTACTTGACCAAAAACACAAATAAACAGACTCCCACCGAAAAAATCTGATATCAGTCTGCATTCACGCTTTGTTTAGAGAATTTTCAGCGTGTTACTTTCACACAAAAACACCGCTAAATAAGGCTCTAGTTCTCATCGTGTCGTAAAATGGCGCTACCTCCGCTGCAGAGCCACAGCTGGCTACGAGGCGCTTGCAGCTTAGCGTGCTTACCCGGGATGCGAAAACAAACAAACCTCCTGGACACCATACAAGTTTCACCATATACTATCGATAAACTGGGATTTACAACAACTATGGCTCGTAGCTCTGAGTATGGACAGCAACACTCCAACACAAATGTTGTCAGTTCTTCGCGTTTGCAGTCAACATTTTTCTCGAGAAGATTATCAACCCCCTCCTCCAAACAAGAAGGATGTGCACATACTAAAGCGGAATGCTGTGGCTAGGCCAAGGGTAAGTACTGGTTTATAAAAATAAGGACATTATTATGTCTGCGCGCGTGGACTGATACACTAAGCGGCGAGCGCCTCGTAGCCAGCTGTGGCTCTGCAGCGGAGGTAGCGCCGTTTTACGACACGATGAGAACTAGAGCCTTATTTAGCGGTGTTTTTGTGTGAAAGTAACGCGCTGAAAATTCTCTAAATAACGCGTGAATGCAGACTGATATCAGATTTTTTCAGTGGGAGTCTGTTTATTTGTGTTTTTGGGTCAAGTAAAATATGGCCCCGTCTGAGTGCAGAGGAAACCGGCAGAGGAGCAGGGAGGGGGTGTTTGGTGCGAGCGCTCTGGGCTTCTGCTGCACAAAAACACTGCTGTAGGGGTAATTTCTGCCCTAAACTCACAAGAAGTAAAAACAACAGCCTGTCCCGACTGAACCGCATGATGTTGGGCTGGACAGCGCTCAGGCTTCATCCTCAGAACAAGAGTCTATCAAAGGCGTTTTGTAGCAACATGTTTATTGGTCAAAAAAGGTGAAAACAAACTCAGAGTAAACTAACACAAAGCTTGTCTGGACACACCGGAGCAGGCTGGTTATTTATGCCTAGCTAAGCTCGCCAAAACTCATATTTTTCGTTGGCTTGTCTTTCATTGATAACTAATATAATGGAGAAATTTCTTGGTTTTAATGCTACGAGGCTATGAAGCTCGTTAGGCCTTAAAAACCTGTGATTTAGCTGCACTATTGTCTAAGCCTCATGGTTCAAAGCGTGTGAAAAATGTAGCGTCTCATAGTCCACAATCTATGGCTTCAGTTTGCTTCACAATGTTTATTTTGTTGCCACTACTTATGTTAAAAAATGGTTGTATCACATTTTAGGTCTTGAGGTTTGACCATAGACGCGGTAAATGTTTACTTCGTCACGTCACTGACTCGGTGCTACTGGACTTAAAGGTGTATTTTTGGAATGGTTGTGGCAGAAAAGTGTCTTCTCACGTCGGGAGAAATAAATCTCCCACATAGATTAACCACTACTTGGATTAAATTAAGTGTAACAATGCTTTACCGTGGTAATTACTGTTTAGCAAAATTCATTTCATGGCAACTTATGATACCGGTGACGGTGATGAAACCGGTATACCGCCCACCCCGAGGACACATGTTGACGTCATCTCACATTTCCTGGTTTTTAAATAATCTTCATTTCCATAGTTTTGATTAAAGTGTCAGTGTTGTTTGAAGTTTGGGGCAGAGAAACCGTGTTCCTCCTTTATCGCAGGTCTCCAGGATCTCCGTTTGGATCTGTAGATGCAGATCAGGCCCCAGGGCAGTGGGAATCGCAGCGTTCAACTCTTTCATCTTGCTCTGGAAATCTCACGTTTCCTGCGTGTAGCGACGCCTTTCATCAAAGAGCGGAGAGGGACGGTGATTTGTTTTGCTGATGAGAGTTTTTGCACTCTGTGTGACCTCGCGCAGGATTGATGAGCTAATGTGCACGAGTCAGCGATAAATCCCTCACATGCGTGCAGGTGTGTGAGTCTGCACACAAACGGCTCTCATGATCATAAATCTCAACTTTAAAGAGAACAGACATGAAGAAAACCAAGGTTTTGCTTAAATTAAACATATAAACCTGATAAATAAGAAACCTGAATCCTTAACTTGACCTCTTATTCAAGGACAGGTCCATTTTTATATTCACACAGAAACTCAGAAATTAATTCCCTTTTCCTCCAATTTCCACAAAGCAGCGTCATAAACAGATCAGGGTTGGCATAAATAAGGTTTAAATTTTCTCTGGGTCGCTCTTTGAATTATAGATGTGACAGAGCTGTGCAGGATTAAAGGCACATTGGTCTCTCAGATCATCCCAAAGCTTTTTATTCATTCAGGTTTTTAAGGGAGAGTTTTATTGTGATGAGAGGAAGATCAAAATTGAGCTTCCTCACGTCACTAAATCTGCTTTCTGAATTTAGATTGTGCTGTAAGAGGCTTTTAAATCATTTTAACATCAATGTTAGCTTGAAAAAGTAAACATTTTGATTTTATTCTAATAAAAACAGGTCTTTTTGGGCCATTTATCAGCTTATTAATTTATATTTATCAGATTAAACTGTATGTGGTGAGAGTAACTTGTGTAAGACTGTTTTGGGAGGGATCTTGAACTCATGCGGTGACTTCCACTACAGACTCATATCTGCTCTTAATGCCAAAGAGCCTGAAGATGACGTCCATTGTTGGCTCTTGATGATTTTTTAATCATGTTGCTGATTAACTTGTTAACACCAAATGCTGTTGCAGGTGACAGGTAATGACCTACATTGATCGGGTGGTCGGGGGTACGGGGGGTCGGAGGTTCGGGGGATCGGGGATGAGATCGCAGGGAACAGCCAAGCAGGGCTGGTGGATTACCAGGGAGAGGCAGCAGGCATTGATTGTGATCTCCAAAGCTTTCACACACTCTCCTGTCCTGCTTTGGAAACCACAGCTCATTGTTTTTCAGCTGCTCTTTTGGACTTTCGGTCTTTAAATGAACGAGCTCTCTACTCCGCATGCGCAGTACCGCGCATTCGCGTGTTCGCGCCTCAGCTTGTCAAAAAAGTCCAGCGGCGAGACTCGGGCGTTCACGCAGCACGTGACAGGCCATTCCCGCGAGTAAATTCGCGTGTTCGCGTTTGGTGTGGCCGTGGCATTAAACCACTTTCCCACAGGGAGTGACGGCGGCTCTTTCAACCAATCAACAGACTGCAGTGTTTTTAGCTCCATCTCATGGGGTCAGATCAGTCCGTCCGTCACCCCAACTGAAGGGTACCAAAAAGTGGAACGGTGTGGGTCAGTAATTTGGGGACCTGTCCAAGTTTTAGCCAAAGACAACGCCACAAAATGCAAGCTGTACCGATACGAAATGAGCCGTGGAAATGGTAATTTAGTGTCTTGTCTGAAGGTTTGGGTTTTGTTGAGCTGCACAGTTTGAAGCATCCAAAACATAAAAAAATGACAAATTCTTAAGAGATTTTGAAAGTTGAATGTATCCTAAAAAAGAGGCACAATAATTCAAACAAAATTGTATTTTATTTAGGGATGTCCCAATCACCTTTTATTTTTTGCTCCCGATTCGATTCCAATTTTTTTATTTTGAGTATCTGCCGATCCCGATATTTCCCGATCCAGTCTTTCAGCAATGCATTAGGAAAAAAGAAAAGAAAAAAACTCCTACAAGTTGTCCTTTGGGTTTTTTTTATTTTATTTGAATGAAGGTATTATTCTAGCCAACATGGATATAGCTTTTTTTCTCCACTTAGTGCAGCATTGGATCAACAAAATAAAAATAAAGCGTCTCAGTGGTGCACCACAAGATAACCTTGTATGTGTGTGTGTGAGACAATAAGGTTGCAATTTCTTGTTTGCAATATTGTTGTACTTGTTATAATGACAAATAAAGTTATATCATCTTCTTCTAAAAAAACGGGAAAAAGAATCAAACTGACAGTTAGTATCAAATGTTTTCAGCACCCAAAAAAACGTCCACCTTCCTGATACAATCTTCAACAAATTTATCCAAAGAGACAAAGTAAAGTCTGTAGATAGAGGAATTTACCTGTGAGTGTGTGTTTTTAAGTGTGTGTGTGTGTTTGTGTGAACTCTCCAGCCAGGAAGGGATTTCAATCAGCGCAGCCTCTTGTTTTTTATTTCCCCTCGTGAAACTGCTCTTAAGTCAGGAAAAGGTCTCGTCCAGTCAAATATTGGCTTTAGAGAATGAAACCCAGCACCAGAGGAACCGCACCGCGTGAACACCACCACCTTCTCCGCTCACCTCTTCGTCCTGGTTTGGGCGGCGTCCCAGCGGTGCAGGCGTTGGTGTCACGCTTGGTTGGACGTGTGGGGTCGAGCTCATCCAGCGGCCCCGCCAGCTCTGACGCTCGCTGGCTCCTCAGGCTGGAAATTGCCATAATGTGTCCTGCAGTGGTCGGCTGCACAGGCCTCTATCAGGGGCTCCATCTGTGCTGAGACCACACACACACACACACACACACACACACACACACACACACACACACACACACACACACTCACCAACACAATGCATCATCCGTTCGACTCTGTGGTGCTGAATACACAAGCAAACTCAATTACAACACCGTGGAAAAAAAGCACTCAGTTTTATCAGACAGCAAACACAGAAGCCGAACACAAACACGCCGGCAGAGACAGGAAGAGGAAGAAGACGCCATCGCGGAGCGGGACACGTGTAAACAACACCCCAACGTGTCATTTTAGCAGACTCAACCATCACCTGAGTCTTAACGAAGCGAAACAGAATCAAGAGCTGAAAGATTTACGACCAGTGAATGAATCTGACAAACAGCAAGTTAACAGGTTGCCATGACAACGTGTGTATGTTTGAATGCAAGCTGACCACTTTTTTTTTTTTTCAAACCCGCATCAGAGCCAGTTCCTATTATGCCGCAGCCACACCAAACGCGAACACGCGAATTTACTCGCGCGAATGGCCTGTCACGTGCCGCGTGAACGCCCGAGTCTCGCTGCTGGACTTTTTTGACAAAATGAGGCGCGAATGCGCAAACGCGCGGTACTGCGCATGCGGAGTAGAGAGCTCGTTCATTTAAAGACCGAAAGTCCAAAAGAGCAGCTGAAAAACAATGAGCTGTGGTTTCCAAAGCGTGACAGGAGAGTGTGTGAAAGCTTTGGAGATCACAATCAAGGCCTGCTGCCTCTCCCTGGTAATCCACCTCCACTGGCCCTGCCTGGCTGTTCCCTGTGACCTCATCCTCCACCCCCCGACCCATGTTCCTGGAGGTCTCCACGGGGATAATGAAGGCGTGGAGGAAAGAGAGGAGCACAGAGAACTTCCATCTTTTCCCTGGCTCTGCCCCTGCCCCCGCTCCTCCCTCCTCTCTATCAGGCTCAAAACTCCGCTGAGGAAAACACAGTTGGACTCAGTGATAGCCCGTGCAGGTAAATCCAGCTGGGAACGAATATTTACAGAACTTACCTTCAAAACCTGTCTCCTCAGAGACTTTCACCCAAGCCTGCTCCTGTTTTTCCGGTCTCTGTTGAGTACACACGTCGTATCGTAACTCTGGATGATGACACACCACACAGATTGTTTTCTCCTCCATAATCCGGCGGAGTTGGAGCCGGAGCAGGCGGCAGTTGCCCCCCAACGTTGTCAAAACAATGACGTCGTGGGGGAATATTTTGAACTCGAGCTAATTCGCATCTACCGCCCAAACGCGTGAACGCTCCAAACGCGCGAATCGCGCCGCCCAGGGCGAATCGGCGGCTAAACGCGTCTTTGCATTGACTTTGTATGTGATCGCGCTGCAAATTCGCGTTTGATGTGGCCGCACCATTAGAAGTCAACAGGTTTGAGATTTTACAGCCCAACATGAATGAAAGGAGACTTATCAAAGCAGCTTATTGGACTGAACACACAGTTGGGGTGAGTTGACAAAACGCAGTCAACACGCAAAGCAATGGAGTCAAACTGCAGACGTTTCTGTTTTGTTTCAGGCATAAGAATGTTGGTCATTATCTTTCGCCAGCGACAGCATCCAGTGTTAAACAGTTGACCAGCAACATGGTTCAAAAATTACCAAGAGCCAATTCTGGAGGACGTCATCTTCAGGCTCCCAGGCATTAAAAGCAGATATGAGTCTGTAGTGGAAGTCACCGCATGGGCTCAAGATCTTTAAAAACCACTGTTTCTCAAGTTACTCTCAAGTTACTCTAATAATATTAATTCAATCTGCTGAGAAATGAGGCAAAACAGAAATTTGATGGTGTTTTCCTTCAGTTAAGACCTGTTTTTATTAGAATAATCTTAAAACAGTGACTTTTTTAAGCTTATAATGATGTTAAAATGATTTAAAAGCTTCTTACAGCACAATCTAAATTCAGAAAGCAGATTTAGGTGACATGAAAAAGCGAAATTTTCCTCTCATTACAATAAAACTCTGCCTTAAAAACCTGAATGAATAAAAAGCATTGGGATGATCTGAGAGACCAATGTGCCTTTAATCCTGCACAGCTCTGTCACATCTATAAATATAATCAAAGAGCGACTCTGAGAAAATTTAAACCTTATGATGCTGATTTGTGGAAATTGGAGGAAAAAAAGTAATAAGTTTCTGAATTTTGGCTTCAAAACTGTACAATGGGAAATGGCGGAGCCACGCTGTACACTCTATATACAGTCTATGTCTGGTACCAAAAGTTGAACCATGAAGTTGTGTCTTCACTCTAGGCTCATGTTTTTTTTTTAAAATATGACTCGAAATGATCCAAAACTGGTTTCAGTGCCTCAATAATTTCTTTCTGTTTTAAGTCCTGAACCCACAACAAGATCTAAATCTCTGAATCTGAACCAAAGATGAAACCTGGACTCCAAACAGCCAGTCTGAGGACAGGAGGATCAGCACAGCCACATGTATCCACTCTCCATCATAACCTCAGTCAAGGACAGACCGTTCCCTGCCCTCCTCGCCTCCTCGCCTGTGCAGTTACCATTAAAGGTACATGAAAAATGAGCCGCAGTTTAACTTAATTGATGAGTCCTGGATTAGCACACACACACTCACACACTCACAGTGTCAGAAGCAGCCAGGCGCTCTGTGAAGGAGCTGCTGTGCCCTTTCCTCCCAGGCTGCAGATCCTCTAAATGTAGCCGCTAAATGTTCTCTGGAAGTGATTTGACTCTCGTCCAAAGATCCGACGTGTGGGCGAGGAGGTAGGAACGCCATCTCGTATGCAAATGCTGGCTCAGCACTGAGCTCACAGTCCAAAACTCAGAGAGCACAACACGTCTGATATGTTTGTTTGTGCAGGAACGTTGTTCTCCGATAAATATCTCACACTCATAACACACACGCCAGGGTTTATCGATGGTTTGTCGCTTTAACTCACTGATGAAATGTTTACATCCTGAGTCTGAAACGAGGATAACAAGATTCATTTTACTCCCTCAGGAGCATGAGTGACATGCAATTAACTTAACACCAACACGTGCACACCTCCATCACTGCACGGTGCATTTATCTGCCATGAGAGATGAGGAGCGTTGGAGCATAATGGAAATCATTAGAAATATGACGCTGCTAATTGCACGCACAGTTTTACACCGAAGCTGCTCCGGTGCTCCTGGTCTGCAGATGAACTGGTTTCCCCTCCACGCTGCTCCCAGGCCGTCTATCAGACAATGTGTGTGTGTGTTAGTGTCAGTTTTGTGTCTTTTTATGTAAGTGTCTGTCTGTGGCGGTTATTTTTAGGACGTGTGGAGGTCCCCGGGGAGTGAGTGGCGCCTGTGTGTGTTTTCTGTTTTGTAACTCTCAGCGGACCAGAGGCATGTTGGGAGCCGACACTCGGTCACTCTGTTTCATTACTTAATCATCCGTCCTTTCCTGAACCCCAGACTCCACAGCATCACTACAGAAACAGCCCAAAAGAGGCGAAAAAATCCACAAATTCCTTTAAATTTGTCTATACATTAGGGCTGTCATTTTAACGCGTTAATTAGATTAATTAATTACACCGCAAATTAACGCGTCATAAAAATTAACGCAGATTAATCTGGATCCCAAACCCGCGGGGCGTTCAAAGACGCACTTATTTTCAAATGTCTGGCATTTACAAACCGTTTGTCCTACTTGGAAAAAGTGGTGTTCTTGTCAGATTTTCAAATTTCTGAAGGTCCCTGAATGTATCACACGTGACATCAGCAACATGCTTTAAACCAGGGGGGAAGCAAAGGTGATTTGTGATCACATGTCCTTTTTGAAAATCTGCAGAAAATCAACCGTTTGCTCTAGCTCAATTCTGTAAAAAAAAGATAATTCTACACTCTTTTCTGCATTAAACAAGCCCTGAATGATCGATATTCATCCTGTATTCAAATCTAAAGAATTCTTTGAAAAGTTCCTTCCATCTTCCTGGTGTCATGTTTCAGCTTGGGGCTGCTCTGCACCAATGAGCAACAGTTTGTGTGTTTAGAGCATGTAAAACTGAAAATACTTCACTCTTCTTTGATCCAAGACTTGAATTAAGTGTTTTGTACATAGTTCCTCACAGTTTTTAGCCTTTAGCCCTGGTTCTCCTGACCTCATAGAAGTATAGAAGTTCATATTGCAGTGAAAATTGAGTCCACATCGAGTAAAAAAGTGACAGAAGGAAAAACCATCCTAAAAATCAAATCAGCTTATCTTAGGTGCAGGATTGTGTAGACTTGGTAAGATAGCACCATAAAACTTTTTTCATGTGTTCCTTTTGCCTCAGGGTACCTAAAAATGTGTTGTATATATTCCCCCCTTATTTTTAAACGTTTTTTTATGTCTTTTAATGTAATTTTAATGTCCTGGAATTCAAATGCTTTATTTTGGGACCTTAAGGAGATATGAGATTAAAATGTGATTAATTAGATTAATTAATTACAAATCCTGTAATTAATTAGATTATTTTTTTTAATCGCCTGACAGCACTACTATGAATTCAACTTCCTCTGGATGCTGATGTTAAATTCAGCTCCTGGATCTTTTAAGGTGCAGGTTTTGTTGTGTTTCTCCGTCGCTGTGACAGAAAAATGGGTCACAAACTGAAGCTTTTATCCAGGTCGGCCTGGTTGCAGCTCAGCTGAACCGATAAATCATGTTGTTAAGTTGCAGCCGAGGTTGCTCCTGTAGTTGTTGTTTCACGACCTCCGAGTGCTCCCGGGGAGCAGGGAGAGGTGTTTTCTTCAGATCCTGAGGAAGATGAAACAGCTTGACCGCGTTTTCATTGTTCCCTCAAACAATCGAGTCCAATCTGAAGAACTATTGTGTCCTCGGGGTGGAGATGGAGAGTGGACGCTGAAAGAGCGATGAAAACCTGAAAACCTGAAAATGCAGCCCTTCAGACTGACAGTTAAATAGAGCAGGGGTTTTGAAGCGTGTACCGTGTGTGTTTTTGTTCATTTCTGGGTTCTTGAAAGCAGAAAATGTTCTCGCTGTTCCACCAGAGGCTGAAGTGTTGCTCCAATCACTCAGAGTTCCCAGGTTTGTTATTAACACGTTGTTTTTTCACATTACAAGGTTTGAGTAGTTGTTACAAAAAAAGGGCCACCCAAACACTAGACCACTTTTAGATCTAAACCACACAGAACAGTTTTTTTAACATCACAATCCTCTGAGTACTCACGCTAAATATTACCATAAGACTGACGTGATCCAGAGCAGTAGAAAAGCCATATCAACATCACCTACTTTGGTCATTCTCGGAAGAATAATCAGTTGTGAGGTCCATCGGTTATGGGGCTAAACCCTTAATCACAGAGGCAGGCCCCAAATCTGTTTTAAAAGCATTGATTGGGGTGTTTCCTGATGTTTCCTCAGATTTAAAGTTCAGGCAGTCCTTTAAGTAAGTCAGATTTTTACCCTAAATACCCCCTGAATCTCTAAATAACTATCCAAATCTTGTGTTATACTTTCTATTTATGGGAAAACAGATCCTGCTTTCCTTTTTGTGTCCATAATGCAAAAAATGTGAGGATACAGTGAAAAGTACGGAGCAAAATCACAGACAATGTACACTATGACGGGACTCGAGACAAAGTGGACGATGCTGATGACTGCACTACTATGAATTGACTGAGCCAATCCAGCTGCTCACTGAAAGATAATCATTGATATGAGCGTAAAGATTGCTGTTTGCAGCACTTCTTTCAATAAGCACTCACATGAGTTCCAATATCTTGGATAATATCTTATTTCTGTCTCAAAACCACAACATTTTGCGGTGAAATATATGTTGATGTTTCCCATTTTGAGTCGGTAAAGCCGTTTGTTCAATGGGAGAGCTGAGCTCCCGAGGTTTGATTTTACAAACCACAAAATGAACCTGCGAGCGGGGAATTGCTGCCTCATGCGATTCAGTAATTGCATCGCTTTATAATGATGTTTCTCCCTTTTTCTCTGAGTATTTATTGTGCAGCTTTGTTCTGGACCTTGACACGTAGAAAATGAGTAAAGTGGTAAATGTAGAAAGGAGGAGACTGAGGAGAGAAATATAACCTGCTGTAAAATATGAAGAAGTGAAGCGGAGAAGAGGAAAAGCTCTGAGTCAGGAGGGAGAAAAGAGACGAGGGAGTGTGTGTGTGTGTTTGTGTGTGTGTGTGTGTGTGTATGGGAATATTGAGCCACAAAGCATTTATGTCAGATCAAAGCTAATCCTTATCTTTGGGAAAAGGATTCAGTAATACCCTGGGCTGTCTCGCTCCCTCAAGGGCAGGTTTCTTTCTCTGCTCCTGTCTCCCTGCGCTCCTCTCCCTCTCTCCTCTCTTCTCCTCTCTTCTCTCCATAAAACTGCCGGGTTTCTCTTCGCGTTTCCTCGACTTTGACTCGGTGAGGGTGTGGAGAAACTAGGTCAGCGTGGAGTGCAGAGAGAGGAGGTCTGGCCTCGGGACCTGACAGTGGAGGAGGAGGAGGAGGAGGGAGTGTTGTACCCAGAGGTAGGGGAGGGTCATGTGATGCTGCTGAGGGCGAAGTAGGAGACACACACGAGTCTGACCGGAGCTGGATCTGACTGTGAGGTTTGATGGAGGAAAGTGTTGGACCATCTGTCCCAAACACTCTGTGTTTTTAGGTCACTGCCTGAAGTCTGTTCTGCTGACTAGACACAACATTTTACCTTGACGAGTCATCTTGGTGTTTTTACTTTGAAGAACAGTTTCCAGCGCCCTGATATAGACCTACACTCACCAGCCACATTATAAGTTACACCTTGCTAGTACCGGGTTGGACCCCCTTTTGCCTTCAGAACTGCCTTAATCCTTCGTGTTATAGATTCAGCAAGGTCCTGGAAACATTCCTCAGAGAGTTTGGTCCATATTGACATGATAGCATCACACAGTTGCTGCAGATTTGTCGTCTGAACATCCATGATGAGAATCTCCCGTTCCACCACATCCCAAAGGTGCTCTATTGGATTGAGATCTGGGGACTGTGGAGGACATTTGAGTACAGGGAACTCATTGTCATGTTGAAGAAAGCAGTCTGAGATGATTCCAGCTTTATGACATGGAGCGTTATCCTGCTGGAAGTAGCCATCAGAAGATGGGTACACTGTGCTCATAAAGGGATGGACATGGTCAGCAGCAATACTCAGGTAGGCTGTGGATTTTAAACCATGCTCAGTTGGTACTAAGGGGCCCAAAGTGAGCCAAGAAAATATCCCCCAAACCATTACACCAGCAGCAGCAGCCTGAACCGTTGATACAAGGCAGGATGGATCCATGCTTTCATGTTGTTGAGGCCAAATTCTGACCCTACCATCTGAATGTGGAGCAGAAATCCAGACTCATCAGACCAGGCAACGTTTTTCCAATCTTCTGTTGTCCAGTTTTGGTGTTGCTGTGTGAATTGTAGCCTCAGTTTCCTGTTCTTAGCTGACAGGAGGGTCACCCGGTGTGGTCTTCTGCTGCTGTAGCCCATCTGCCTCAAGGTTGGACGTGTTGTGTGTTCAGAGATGCTCTTCTGCAGACCTCGGTTGTAACCAGTGGTTATTTGAGTTACTGTTGCCTTTCTATCAGCTCCAACCAGTCTGTCCATTCTCCTCTGACCTCTGGCATCAACAAGGCATTTTGTCCCACAGAACTGCTGCTCACTGGATATTTTCTCTTTTTGGGACCATTCTCTGTAAACCCTAGAGATGGTTGTGGGTTAAAATCCCAGTAGATCAGCAGTTTCTGAAATACTCAGACCAACAACCATGCCATGTTCAAAGTCCCTTAAATCACCTTTCTTCCTCATTCTGATGCTCAGTTTGAACTGCAGCAGATCGTCTTGACCAAGTCTACATGACTAAACGTGTTGAGTTGCTGCCATGTGATTGGCTGATTAGAAATTAGTGTTAACAAGCAGTTAGAGAGGTGTGCCTTATAAAGTGGCCGGTGAGTGTATTACCTCATGTTCTGGGGTTTCTTTGAGGAAGAGGTTGAGGATGATGCTGTAATTGAAGGTGTCTTCCGTTCCTTGACTCACAGCAGATGTGACAGGATCAATCGATGATGTTTCATTCAGCTCTGATAAGCCGTATCTGCCTATTTCACTTCAAATTTAACTTCTAAATTTCAATCCTTGTCTTGCTGAAACCTAACCATCACCAAAAGTATAAAACGATCCTTCTCTCTACTCCAAACAACAAACCAAAGAGACTCCAGACTGAACAAACTGCTGAGAGGCTGCCTGGTGTGAGCACAGTCTTATCTGTCACGCTCACATCCGTCTCCCCACAGGGCGCTTTGAGGACTTTAATTGCCTGAGATCTTGTTGTGATAAAGGACTGAGATGTATGGTGTTGCAGGGCAATCAGTGGTCACCTTTCTCTCTTTTTTTATCACCTCTTTTCTCGCCGTCTCTCCCTCCTCCATCTGTCTCGCTCTTCACTTTCACTGTCTGCCCACGTCCTCCCCTGGAGGGACGTCGGCTCTGTCGAGAAGGCAGAAAGAGAGAGAGGAAATCTAGTCGTCTTTGGTCCTCAGCAGTTTTCACACTTGACAATTTGGAAGAAGGAAATATAATATAGAATCAGCAGGGCCCTGTTTGGTATTCATTATTTCCTTGGTGCTGTTTTGACAGGGTTTAATCATCTGTAAAAGTCGACCATCACCACTTCCGGATGGATTAACACGGTAGAAGTGATTATGCAAGAGAAGTAGGAGGAGGAAGGAATTGTTTATGGAGTCTGAGGCCTGAAGGAGACGGTTAAACGCACTTAACATCGATACTGAAGCAGCGGGTCTCGTGAACCTGCCGTGACTGCAGGCTGCAGGTTGGGATGTGTGCTGCACAGAACAATGAGTCTTATGAAGCATTCTAACTAAGCATTGTTGAGCTGATTTTATGTATTGTTTAAAAAATATTATTGATATTGAAGCAGTCAGAACAGTCGGCTGTGACAGAAATCATTGGGACCTTTTGTTCCTGCTGAATAATTTGAAGCTGCAGAGACCAGAGACCTGCGTGGATAAATATGTGTGATTAAATCCTTTTATAGTCTTTGTAGATCAGAGCATCGTGTTTACATGTGTTGACTCCAGGAGGAGTCATTTCTACTTTCTTCAGGGGCTCCAGTAAATAAGTACCGTAAAATCTGGAATATAGGTCACACTGGAAAATAAGACACAGTCTGTTTTTGATGCTTCACCAGAGAGACATTGGTTTCTGGTGGTATTTACAAGCTATCCCAACAATAAGTATTCACACAAGACAACAGAAAATTTTGGTGTTGATATTAATCTGTCTTCTTGTTTGTCATCCTTCACAGTGCAAATGTGTAGCTCCATGTCCAAAGACAAAACTTTGGAAAGATTGTTGCACGATTTTTTGAGTAAAAACTCTGATTTGATCTGCGTATTTGGCTTGTGGGAAACCTTTGGTTTAAAGGAGGAGATAATGATTCTAAAAGTTCATCCGAGGCACAAAATTTGAGAGTGAATAAAAATGAATTCAAAAGGAAAAAGTCGATGGTTTTATTTTAGTGCAGTGCACATTTTTGTAGAAGAGACTTTTCTGCACTTGTTTTTTTGCAACTTTTAGTGTTTCAGTTTGAACCAGTTTGACTTTAAGAATATTTAAAATACACAACATGAAATTCACTCTGAGAGAAAAGATATGAATATAACATAATTTCTCTGTAATATAATAATTATGATATAATATTATTAATATTTTAATTCAGTATTTTGTTCATTAAAAGACCAACAAAGCAAAACAACCCCATGGAAAAATAACAACTGAGCAAATTCTAGAGAACCTGACATCCTCGAAGTTGTTTTATTATAACTATTTAATTTTCATTTTTTTTTATGTAATTATGTTTTGGTATTTATTTGATCTTATCTGGTTTTTATATATATATTTTTCTTTGTCTATATTTCTTTCTTCTTTTTATTTATTTATTTCATTATTATTATTATTATTATTATTATTATTATTATTATTATTATTATTATCATTATTTTGGTTTGAGGTATGGATAAACATGCCATAGATTTTTTTTTTAATATTATTATTTGTATTTAAAAAAGACAGTAAAATAACAATAAGGCAACATTTATTTATTTATTCTATTATTTATTTAGTTATTATCTATTTATTTCTAAAAAAGCATTAACAATACTGGATTAGGGTACCAATTGGATTGTTCATGTATTTTTTCTTGTTAAGAGTATGTTTGTTTGTTTGTCAGCTTCTTCGCAACCCTGTTAGCATGCGCAGCTAATACCACAAGAGTTTTAAAGTGTTAAACATGAACTCAAAGATAATTTTGTTGGACAAACCTTTGACTTTTTTTAATCTAACCTTTCCTAAGGGTGCATGTTAAAGTTATACAAGTGAAGTTGTGGTGGAGAATATTAGTGGTTAGATTTTAGAACAAATTAGACACCATATGTGTCAGTATTCAAGTGGTTTTGGTGGGTTGGGGAGATATAAAATGAGTTAATGAGAAACCAAAGCTGGTGCTTTGCGTTAGAGCTCAGTTTCAGTTTCTGATAAAAAAAGGCCAAAATTCTTAAAGGACTGAGAAACTGAACACAAGTACCAAGATTTTACTGATGCCTTCATTGTTTAATTGGTGTTTTCCTTCTGTTTGCAGATGGTTGACCATGGTGCCACCAACTTGGTGTGACAGAGGTTAATGAAGAAGTGGACCAACCATCACTCCATTTGGAAGACCATTTCAACTTACCTTTCCTGAAAAAGTTTCCTCTGAGCAAGTTTAACAAAGGACCCTCCACCTTCTTTAAATAATGGAGACTCTTTCCCAAGATTCAATTCTGGAGTGCCAGATCTGCTTCAACTACTACAGTCCTCGGCGGCGGCCCAAGCTCTTGGACTGCAGACACACGTGCTGCTCGGTGTGTTTGACCCAGATGCGCAGCAGCCAGAAGGAGATCCGTTGTCCCTGGTGCCGCGGCGTCACCAAGCTCCCGCCGGGCCTGTCCGTCTCCCAGCTCCCTGATGACCCGGACATCATCACTGTCATCGCCATTCCTCACGCCTCTGAGCACACGCCCGTCTTCATCCGCCTCCCCAGTAACGGCTGCTACATGCTGCCGCTGCCAATCGCCAAGGAGAGGGCGCTCGGTCTGCCCGGGGAGCTGGGATGTCGTTTTCTGCCCGGCAGCCAGCAGAAGGGGGTGACAGTGGTGACAGTGCCTGAGCAGCAGCCCCTCGGTCTGGGGATGGGTCTGGAGGGCATGGGGATGGGGCTGGAGGGAGGCGAGAGCGACAGGAGAGTCAGTCACCCGGTGGGAGCTGGAGGGAAAGGGTCCACGTGGTCTGGCGTGTGCACAGTGATACTCGTGGCGTGTGTGCTGCTTTTCCTCCTGGGCATTGTGTTGCACAACATGTCCTGCATCTCCAAACGCTTTACTGTCATTTCTTGCGGCTGAGGATCTGGAGAAGGCTGCACAGACTGCCGCGGACCCCCCTGGACCTTGCCGAATAGCCCTTCCTTTCCTCAGGGTATGAGGGGGGACTAAACTCACACTATGGGCATTAAGGAAACAACAGAGCAATGTAGTGAGAGAAGAAGAGGAGGGCGGGGCGGAGATCCAGAAAACGTCTGCCTTTGTGTCCTACTTTTTTTAATTTTTGGGACTGAAATTAAAAAAGAAATAGAAACTTCACTTCACCTGAAACCCCCTGCCCTCCTCCTGTCCTTCCTTTTCCTTTGAAGACACTTTGGGATTTAATCCAGAAATGTTTTTTGGCCAGCTGATTTGTTCCTGGCGAAGGTCCGATCCGACACTCAGTCACACTCACAGCCTTTTGGATGGCCCGTTTAGTCTGTGGTTGGTAGAAGTACAACAGTTATCATAGCGTTGTGTAGCTGAGTGTCTGTTGGCGTCTCCAGCTGGTGCAGCAGTACAAAGAGTTTGGACTTGGCTGCGCTCTGCTCTCTGATGCTGCAGGAATTAACTGTGCAGGATCCACGTCTGGCCTTGTTTGAATCATCTGGGAAACTTAAAATCAACACAGCTTTTAGTTTGTTGTTTTTTTCCCTCTTCACGCAGCCTGTTCCTGTTCAGAACAAAGTGTGTTATGATGGCTCCATGTGGTACACAGATAATCGTCAAATCAGACTAAAGGTTGACCGCTCTGTTAATCCATGCCAGCACAGTACATGCCAAAAGTAAATACAAGAGAGAAAGTGAGAAGCTGTTTGACTGTTTTAACGCTCAAAGCACTGAAATTCCAAGAAATGGAGAGATTGGTCAGGAATCATGACGTGCAATTTCAAGCGGTAGCCATTTCTTCATGGTCAAACCTTGGTCTTGAACCATTAGCTTGTGTTGCTATCAATAACCAATTACCAACCCACCAATGTTTCATTTCATATCTAAAAACACAACATTTGCGCTCTTATTTTGAAATCTTTGCAGAGCCATTTTTGCCCATTGGTGGCATTGTGCAAGTTATCATAAGAGGCAAGAATTTGTTGGAAATACTATTATCTAGTATTAAGATTTGGAAGACAACAGACAATGTAAAAGAAATCGCCAATGTATGGAGAATACCGTGTTTTTTTTAAAAAAAAAATACTTTTTTTTTTACTATTTTTTGCATTTAGTTGCTAAATTTGCCTAAAACGGAAGCAGTTGGAAAGAGCTAATCTTTTATGAAATAACTGATTGACTGTCATTTGTCTTATTTTGAATATTGTCAAAGTTTTTTATGAAGCCTTCTAATCAGGTGCTACCAACATGCTAGCATAAACCTTCGCCCAGGTCTCAGTTAGAAAAAAAAATAGCTTGTAGAGTTTGAAAAAATATGAAATTTCATGAGAAATTAAACAATTTGATACCCCTTTCATATCAGGAATTGTATGGTTTTAAAAAAGGCATTAATTAATGTAGCTAAGTTAGCTAGCTTGTAATGGATGTAGTAGGAATAAGATAGCCTGTGTACACCCCCCTACCAAAGATATTAACCCTCTATTAGCGTCTCTGAAGCCTTCATTGTAGTGCTCAATGCTAGACACTACATTAGCTACAATAAATATATCAACATGAAATCACAGCTTTTTGGTAGGACTATAAAAAATGAATTTCCAAACTGTAGCTAAGTTCGTGAAATTTGGAGGGGCATCATGTTTGTTGCCCTCCTCATCCCAAAGACACTTGACAAGGACTAGCATACTACATGAGTTAGCTAATGCTAATAGCTCCCCATTGAACCACCACTGTAAACACAACCTTTAAATTTTAACTTGCCAAAAATTCTCCAAACAGTATTAACATTTCATATTAAGTTTTGATAACCAAGGTAAGCTAGCTGCTTCCCTCTGCTTCCAGTGTTACCAATAAGCCAATCTAAGCTAACTACCACCACATGCTAGCTCTACAAGCTAGCCCAGTATCTATCTGGCTCTTTTTTCTCTGACACATTCACTCATAAGTCCTGAAAGAAATTAAGGTTGTTTGTTTTTGTTTGCTAATCAATGCTAAGCACGCTATCTTTCATTGATTAGCTAACTTTTTGACCTGCACACCACCACCTCCCTCCAAAAACGGCCTCTCCTGCTTTAAACAGACCCTCACTGGCACTCAGCCCACACAAGTATTGACCCCCTTCATCTGAATATCGTCCTTAATTAAGAAAAACCAAAGGCTTCAGGGCTGACGGTGTGTGTTTTATGTGTGTGAGCTGTGGGTCAGTAGCTGGTCAGGAGTGGGCGTGAGCTGCAGGGTTCATGTATCGATTTATCTGCTTTTGAAAACCCCTCACAGTCCACGCAGATGGACGCTTCTCTTTCTTTCCACTTTTATACGTCGAGGCAGGCGGTTTGTCTGTTTACTGTGTCATTAAAGCAATGGAGTGTACAGAACACACGAACAGGGTGAACTCTTTTGTACAGCAGTCTCGTCATGTACAGGATGATTGTAATTTTCTCGTCTTTTCTGATAGATTTTTGTTGTTTACATGTTTACTTTGTGAGTATAAAAAAAGTCTGATTTGAGGTCAGTGGATACAAACACAACATGATGTTCAGGGCACGCAGAGTGGGCATGACGCACCAGAGACACAAAGTGATACAGAAGAATATACTGCACCAAATGTTATACATTTATTTACTCATTAAAAATCCCAAAACACACTTTAACATCATATAATTTAGCCATCAAAGGTTGTAAAAGTGTTGTTTTATCCTTGTTTTCTGTTTCTTTCCTAAGTTTGCTGCACATATCAGCATAATTTCCCTACTTATCTTCGCTAAACAAGAACATTTTGGACATTTCAACCAAAACACACACTGGGCTTTTTGCAGATCAAAGAAAATTGTGTTTTAAAAGCATTCAGGCTACATCAGGACGACTGTTTAATTTGCTAATTCAGTGAAAAACCAGACATAGTTCAGCTGAACTGGTCCATGAGGGACTCGAGCTGTTTGCAGAAACTCCTACAGTTGCTGTGAGACGGCACAAAAGCAGCGTGAAGCTCTTTTGGTAAAAGTTTGAAATGTTTTTAGCTCCAAGTACTCAGAGATCTTTGACCTCAAATGCTGAGAAATTTGCAAGTTTTATTTTTTAAGGTCAAAGTTGTCTGTGGCAGGAAGACTTTTTCTGCACAGTTTCTACGGTTTATGCTGATTAAGTTTGATAAATTACAATGAGTTTATTCTTATTTAGAGGCTTCTGTGCTTCACCAAACAGTATAATTCACACAGAGTTGTCCCAAACTGGCTACGCAGTCACAAAATTGGATCCTTTTTGTTTTCTGCATTGGACAATATACTCTGACCCCAAACTGGCAACCCAGTCACCGAGTCTAACCTATTCTTTTTCTTTCTAAATAGACAGTGGATCATGATGGACCCAAAGTGGCAACCAAGCCATATTCATTTCATCCAATTTTTTTTGATGATTGGCAAAGGATAAAAACTGGGAACCCATTCTTTCTAGTTTCAACACAGTTTTAACAGATAGATGATGGACCCAAACTGGCAACCCCATCACAAAGTTAGACCCTTCCTTTCTTTCGTCGCATTTATTTTAACCAGATTTTACTCTTTTGACACCGAACCAGACCTGGCAACCCTTGCTAAATTTTGTTTTTTGCTTTGTTTTATAGATTGGTGATGGACCAAAATTGGCTACTAAGCCACCTTAATTTTAACTCATGAGACCCAAACTGGCAACTCAGTCACAAATTCTGACCAGTTCTTTTAATTTTCTATTTTTTTTTCTTTTTCAAAAGACAACAACCTCAAACTGGCAACCCAATCACATTTTTTTCCCTGATTGACAGGGGACCTGAACTGGCAACCAAGTTAGAAGGTTTTACCCATACTACAAATCTACAATTTCATCTAGCAGACACTTTTGTCCAAAGTGACATACAGCACAAGCTTTGCTTATAGTGAACAATAACCCCAAACTGGCAACCAAATCCCTTTTTTCAACCTACTTTTTCTTGAATGACAGTTGACTCAATCTGGCAACTCATTCATAATTTTTTTTTTCCATTTCTTTAAGAAAAGTGAGGAGGCCAAAACTGGCAACCCAGTCACAAAGTAAGACCCATTCTGTCTTACCTGTGGACACTGACTCCATACTGGCAACCTTTGCACAAAGTTTGCCCCAATCTTTTTTCTTCCAATAGACAGTTACCCCAAACTGGCAACCAAGCAACAATTACCTCAGCCCATTTTTTTTTGTTTTGTTTTAAAGATTGGCAGTGGATCAAAATTGGCTATGAGCCAGTTAAATTTAAACCCATTAGACCCAAACTGGCAGCCCAGACACAAATTTTGACCAGGTCTTTTTATTTTTTCTTCAAAAGACAGAAACCTCAAACTTGCAACCTGGTCACTTTTTTTTTTTTAATTTACCGGGGACCTGAACTGGCAACCAAGTGACAAGGTTTTACCCATACTACAATTCTACAATTTCATTTAGCAGACCTAATTGTACTTTATTAACAGTTGACTCAATCTGGCAACTCATTCATTCACATTTTTTATCCATTTCTTTAAGATATGTGATGGGGCCAAATCTGGCAACTCAGTCCCAAAGTTTGACCCAGTATTAGTATTATTACTGTTATTAATATCAATGTTTTTATTCAAGAATAGATGGTGATCCCAAAATGGCAACTCAATCACAACTACTATTCCCTGATTTAAAGTAGTTGAGAGTGGACCCAAACTGGCAACCCAGTAACCCAATTTGACCCTTTTTTTTTTTTTTTACAGTAGCCCATGATACCAATCTGGCAACCCTGTCACAATAACTTCAGCCTGATCTTTTGAAATTGACAGTGGACCCAAACTGGCAACCCATTCCCTCTAATTTAACTCAGTTTTGACAGATAGATGATAGACCTTAACTGGCAACCTGCAAGAAAAAAAAACTTTTTTTCCAAATTTAAAAAGAAAATTGTCACCAATTTGAAAATTAAATTTAATTAAAGAAAATTAAATTTAATTGGAGTTTTCTTGCAGGAAACACGTCCTTAAACCAGCGTTAACAGCTCTAATATACTCAACGTGTGATTTTCCACACATTCATGATGAATGAACCTGTCTTTAGTCCTTTAGTCTTGCCAATCCATCATGTAGAGAGACTGTACGTGAGGTAATCAGAGGGTTTAGTCATTTTTCTACCATTATCGTGTCTGTTGGATGCTGATTTATTGGTTTATTGATCTGAAGGAGGCTGAATCTCATCGTTGTTTAGTGGCAAACAGTGTAAAATGATGCCATGCATAAAAACAAAGCATAAACAGACGCAGTGTTATATTTTTCTTTCCTGCCACATTGAATATTCTGAAATGAAGGTCATCAGTTGGTTGACAGGATCTTTCTAAGATAACCGTCATCGTTTCAGTTACATGACATTTTCCTGTGATTAAAGGGAACAACATGCATCTGAATCTCCTCCTCATCCTTTGTAAAGATTGTTTTTTCCACATTTTCTCACAGACGTTGATAGAGCGATGACTGTAGAAGCGTAGACAGGAGGCTTGTCATTTCTGTGCCTGTGTGTTTGTAAAAATGCCGTGAAGTTCCTGTTGTAGTTTCCTGTTTGTGTCGGGTGGACGGCGGCTGACGACGCAAGCAGCTGCTGTTTTTTTTTTGTGAAATAATAAAGAAATGCTCTGAATTACAACCTGCTGCCTCTGTTTTGAAATTACCACTGTGTTATTTAGCTGTTTGTGCCTGTTTTCACCTCTCACGTAGAGGAATTGCTCCGACATTTACTGCTTTAAACTCTTAGAAAAACACAGATTAGCTTTTAAATGCGTATTACTCTTCAAGACAAGAGATAAAAAAAAAGCTCATTTCTTCCAGCTCCATTCATCAAAGTCACATATTTCACGGTTGAGTGGACTTGGTAGAAAGCAGGCTCTCTGCGTTTACCCTCGGGAACCTCTTTTCGCCTCAAATATTTATTGATACAGTGAGCTGGAGGTAATTAACGCTCCCCAGGGACCAATTGCAGCGCGGCTCTGCTGCAGTAAAACACCTCTATTCCTCCCAGGCAGCTGCTAATGATGACCAGCATGCTCATCATGGCCTGCATGGCCTCAACCAGCCCGCTCTATCTGCTTAATGATTGGTCCTTTACTTTAATGGCTGCAGAGACAGAGCGGTGTGGACTTTTCGATTTTCAGATTTCATCATGAATCCCTCATTTGTTGTTTTGCCAGCAAGAGTGGAAGATGCTGATTATGATCAAAACTTGATTTCATGCTCCAGTGCACAGCCACTCTTTATGTTATTCGAATATTCATGTACATATATTAACAACTACCACGGTATCTCGATTATTTTATTTTTCTTTTAAAACTTTTAGTGAAGGCTGTGAATAATGAAATTTCACTTATAACAACACATTTTCTAACATTTCTCCCATCACTGCTTAAAGATGCTGTGAGGAGAATCTGTTTTAATTGCACTCCCTCGCCACCTTGTGGACCGGAGTCGCCACACACTGTGGTAGATTACTTTTAGCGACACGTGTGTTTGTTTTGGAATTAAATGGAGATCAGATCGAAACAAATTTTCTTTGTTCAAGTCAACTTTTTACTGGATACAACGCGCCGAGGTAAGGTATTTATTGGTACAGTTACGTAACGCTACGGGTTAAAATGTGACATCAAGCAAACGTTGTAGCAGCCGGCTATATGTTAGCCTGGTGCTCCGACCTATCCATCTTTTGTCCTTTATCTCCATGTCCCTCAAAAATAGGATGGCTGTGTATTACCTGCGACATTACGGACCAGCCACGCAGACATACTGCAACAAAATGGATCCTGTGTAAGTTGACACATTGATTTGAATGAAACCTATGTGATCCGTTAGCTGTAAAGGAACAGAGACGCATTGCAGAGGCATCTGGTGTATTTTAGCCATTTCTCCATCTGTCTAGAGGTCCTGATATGTGCCGGACTGAACAAGTGCTGATGTGAGTTGCTGGACAAGGGGTCAACACAAGATTGTACACAACACTATGGGCCATCCAACAAAAATTAGGGTATAGAAGAAGACAGCACTGCAGGTAGCCTGTTAGCATGGAGGATATTTAACCTGTGCTGGTTTTGTGCTTTATTACACTTCAGATGGATTTGTTGAAAGTTGAAAGGAGACGATCTTTAGTGGCACAGCAGTTTCCATGTGTGTGATCTGGCGTCACTTAAGCTTTTAACTTCAACTTGAACTTTATTATAGTCCCGTGGGAAAATTGTTTTCCAGCAGCAAGCATCATTTCACAGTACATGATAACACATAAATCATACGGGTATTACAAAATCAGGAAAAATCCTGAAGTCAAATGAAAAAAGGATGACACTTAAACCACAAAATGCCCAAGACTAAGAATCAGGCAAAACCCATAAAGTGCATTCAGTCATCAAAGTGCTGTGCTGTAGATAAATAAACAGTGATGAAGAAGATACAAGATAAAGCAGATAAAACGAGATTCAATAAAAGTCAATGAATAGGATTACAGTCTTAAAATCAACGATCAATTCTATCCACAAGAAATATAAAGCACAAGAAGAAAAACTGGTCAGGCCAATGAATTTGTTGGGCTCTGCTAAGAATACGTCTGCTGTAGATATCCTGCATCGAGATTGCTGCACTCTGATCACTTTGCTCACTATTTTGACCAGATTCACAAGTCTGTTTTTACTGAACAAAGCAAGACAACCAAACCAAGCAACCATACAGTATGTGACAGCACTTTCTATAAAGCACTGATAGAAAAGAGACATGAGAACCTTACAAACCTTGAACGTGTTCATTTTTCTCAAGAAATAAAGTCTCTGCCGGACCTTATTAAAAACAGCATCAGTATTTTAAGAATTATGCTGCGTTCCAGGAAACCTGTAACTCAGACATTTTCCCAGATGAAATCTCAGAGTTCTGACCTGAAAGCGTTTCTGGCAAATTATGACTTGTAATTAATTAATTATTTCAATCACAGAAGGAGCCTAAAACGTGCTCATTTAAGTGAGACAGAGGAGGGGGAACAGTGCATGAGGTAACAGAAGCTTATATTTTATATTTTAAAGGGATAGTTCAGTTTTTTGAAGTGGGGTTGTATGAGCTCTATGTGACCACTAAGGACATTAGATACAGTAGAAAGGTGTCTCCTCAGCATCTTGATGTCCAGTGTCCGTGGATGTTTCCTCTGTATTCCTTTCAGTCGCCATCTTTAGCAGCTCTTCTTCTGTGTACTCCGGTCCATACAGGTATCCTTTTGGTTCCAAAGTGAATGGAACTTCATCGTCGCTGTCATAGTCACTCATTTTGAATTTCCTACGCTGCCTCACAATCCTTAGAGTACAAACAAAAGAATAACGATACTTGATCAAACTTACACGAGGCTACAACCGGCGCCCGAAGCATAGCTTGTTTACATTCCCTACAGCTGAAAGGAGGAGGGGGGACGGAGCGCACTAGCGCTACGCGGAAGGACACATGACGAGTTAGTTAGGTCCAGATAAATGTTTATATTTCTGAAGACTTAGTGCACTTAAATAATATTTTATGTAGCGTACTCTTAAACTGTGGTATTACTTTTTGATTTTAGTTCTTGTAGGCAGAGAAAATAGCCTTTGAATTTGGTACCGTCTGTCCCTGTTAGCGTCTATTTCCTCGTCACCATCGATTACAGTTTGTGTCTTACTGAGGGAGAGGAGACAACTTTCTACTGTATCTAATGTCCTTAGTGGTCACATAGAGCTCATACAACCCCACTTCAAAAAAACGGAACTATCCCTTTAAGGTAACTGTTGTTACTTTGAGACTTATTTTGTATTGATTGATGCACTGAAAACTAGCTTAGGCCAGAGCAGCTGCCAATGATGCGTTAACAAAAGCAGATGAATAACGTTAGAGCAATACCTTGCGATGCCATATTGCTTAGGCAGTGAGGTGATGTCACTAGTCGTAACTCAAAGTACATCGATCACAGGTTGGAAGTTACAAGTTCGACTGCTGCTCCGGTACACTTTCATGAGTTACACACTGGAAAAAAACAGATATCTTATCTAGTGTTTATGTTTTATTTCAGTAGAAATGTCTTTTAGTCTTAATATGAGGCACATTCATCTGACTGGTCCAGAAAAATGTCTTGTTTCAAGTTATTTAAAGACTAAAATGAGGTCTGAAGAAAGTTTCGTGTAATAAGACATTATTCCAGTTTCAAGCAATTTTTGAGCATATTTCTCTTGTTCCATTGGCAGATTTTTTTTTATTTGTTACAAGCAACTCAGACCTCATTTTAGTCTAACTTCACACAAGACATTTTTCTGGACTCGTCAGGTAAATGTGTATCAAATATAACAAGACATTTTTTACTCAAAATAAGAAAATAACACCTATCTAGATTTCAGTTTTTTGAATTGCTGGTGGGAAAAACAGGAGTTACAGATTGCCTGGAACCCGGCATTACTAACCGTTGTAATGAGATTTGGACCAATCAGAATCCAGTGTTTAACAGAAATGATTCCTCCTGTTTAAAAACTTTGTTTAGCCTCAAACATTTTACTATTCTGTACGACTCCATCTCTGCAGCGAAGAACTTTGTCCTCTAATCCTTTCAAATATTTAGGTTTCAGCTGCCTGACAAACTGTAGGACTGTTCTCTGAAAAATTGATATTGCTTTTATTCACTCTGTTGCACACTGTCACCCAACACCGCCCCCGACAAATAGGAACCATAACTTTTTTTTTCCCCCTCGTCTCATCTGCTGCAGGGCTTAAACAGACGACAGTCCCCAAAGATTACACCAGAAATTCATGAAACATCCTCGAGAGCGAAACTCGACTGATCCGAGAGAACAGTTCCTGTGACAAACCTGACGTTTAACGCTCTGCTTTAGAGACGAAAGGAGATCTTCTGGCTTTGTGATGTGAATGATAATGCAAATAATGAGCAACACAGGTGGGACTTCAAACTTTAGCAGCACATCATGAGTTAAAACCTCGTCTGTGAGGGAAAAGTTGCTCTCTCATGATTAATGCGTTTTGACAAGCTGCACAAAGCGCTGGAGAAACTGGAGCTGAGAAGAAACTCCAACAAAGCGCTAACTTTTTAAGCTTTTTCACACAAACAAGCTGCTGGAAAATTCCTTAGATCTGCTTCACTTCATTTTCTCCGCCGCACAAGTTTTTATTCAAAGAAAATGAGGAGATTATGGAGATTTCCGGGGTGTTTTGCTTGTTTCTGCGTCTGTTGTGTGGGAAGAGTTGATCCAGCGTGCCACCAAATGTCTCTCAGGTACATTACTCTGCCGGTGTGCAAAACAAGCTATCGATCCAAACAAGATTTTATCTCTTTTAGAGAAGTCAGAGCCTGTCAGAGCTACGGCGCAGAATCTCGCAGCAGAAAAGAACATTTTCAGTTAGAAAACCATCTCCCAAAGTTTGACAGCCTTTGTGCGTCTGATCTCTCTTCATTTTTAAGGATAGAAGCTGCAGCTGGCCGGTGTGACCCGCGATGATCAAACAAACCGCTAAAGAAAACAAACGCCCACTTAGCGGGTGAGTTCAGCACGCAGACGAGGGGAAAAATCAATCCTGCGACACGCCTCGTGCTTCCTTTGGAGTGCAGGTGTGAGTAATGACGGGTAAATTGGCGTTTGCTTGCATGTGGAGGCGGCTGCACATTCAGACGTGAAGCTCGCTCAGTTTCAGGACCAGCTGCGTTTTTTAGAGCACAAAGACGCTCATTAACATTTTGACAGCGTCCACCACGCAGAGGAACAAACCGATCAATCCTTCTGCTCATGATTTTCACAAACTATTCTTTTTTTCTGAAGGCCAGTTACTGTTGAGGGCTGATACACTCTTTATGATTTAGATTTCTAAAAACACTGTTTATTCAAGTTTTGTGATTCCTCTCACGTTAGACCTCAAGGTCTCTCAATCTCTCACCAATCAAAAGATAAATTGATTCATATTTTTTTGAGAAAAAGCATCAAATATAAGCAAGGACATGGACGGTGAATGCTTAAGGTCACTTTCTGAAAGATGAAAACTCTTCTCAAGTTCTTGGCCTCTGAGTGAAAATGTGCTTTAAGACTTTGACCCCTGACATCCACGGTTTAAAAAAAATGTTAAATTGAATATTCAAAAAAAGATCCCTGCAAAATCCCATCTGCAAAAAAACACAGCTCAGGAAATTTCTTTTTATATTTTGGCACATCACTGATAAGGAAATGATGTGCTGCATTTCTTTTCATATGTGCAGTTCAAACTGTACGTATGAAACTCTCACAGCATCATATTTCCACTTATAACGGTAAAAAAAAACATGACGTCAATATTATCATAATACTTGAAGGAAAACTTGGGAGAAAAAAAGCAATCAGCCAAATTAAGGTAAAAGAAAATTGGACACATGACTTCGTAAACTTTACAAATAAACGCAAATCATGTACTTGATTTAATGGACTCACGTGGTCTTGAGTTACATCTCAACTTTCTGCCACAAAATCCCCCCGGAAAGCTCCAAAACTATTTTAGGGTGTGGGTAGAGTCCCTTTTTATTTATCTGAAAATACTAAAAGGTGAGCCACCTTTATGGCCAAACATATCCCATAATCCTTTAAGTACCTGTTGAAACAAAACACTGATACTCTGTGATGATGATATTTAGTTTCAACACAATAAAAAGATGTACCAATGAAAGAAATAAAACAGAAACATCTGGATCTGTATTTATGAGATGCTCGTAATCCCAGGTGGTTAGGTGTTGCTAGGCAACAAGATTGGTGCCGTGTGATGAAAACAGATAATTCAGTCAATTTAGTTGACTCAAAGCAACATGTTTCTGGCAGCTTCTGGTACACTGTTTTTAGTGACTCCAGGAGAACTTATCCTGGCAACTTCTGGCAACTCTAGGCAAACTGTTCCCTGGCGACTCCAGAAGACCTGTTTCTACTGACTCCAAGGCCTGTTTCTGGCAACTTCTGGTGACTCCAGGAGACCTGGTCCTGTGGACTCCTTGCAAACTGTTTCGAGTGACTACAGGAGATCTGTTTCCAGTGACTCCAGAGGACCTGACCCTGATGACTCCAGAAGACCTTTTTTAAGTGACTTCAGGAGACCTAATCCTGGCAACCCATGGAGACGTCAGGCGATTTCAGGCAACCTGGTCCTGGCAGGTCCAGAATACCTTTTTCTTGGAACTCCAGGAGACCCATTTATTGCAAATCCTGGCGACTCCAGGCAACCAGTTTATGGTGACTGCATGAGACCTTTTTCTAATGACTCCAGGGTACCTGTTTCTGGTGACTCTTGGAAACCAGTTTATGGTGACTCCGGGAGACCTTTTTCAGTGCCTCCAGTAGACCGGTTTATAGCGACTTAAGGCAACTTAAGGCAACTCCAGAAGACCAGTTTCTACTGACTCCAGGACCTGTTTCTGGCAACGTCTGGTGTCTCCAAGAGTTCTGTTTTTAGTGACTCCAGGAGACCTGATCCTGGCAACTCCTGGTGACTGCTGGCTACCCCATGCAAACTGTTTTTGGCTAGTCCAGAATACCTTTGTTTGAAACTCCAGGAGACCCGCAACTCCAGGCAACCAGTTTATAGAACTCTAGAAGACCTTTTTCCAGTGACTCCAGGAGATCGGTTTATGGCAACTCCAGGAAACCAGTTTAAGGTGACTCCCGAAGACTTTTTTTTTGTGACTCCGGTCGACCTGTTTATGGTGACTCTTGGTGACTCAAGGCAACTTAAGACAACTCCAGATGACCAGCTTCTACTTACTCCAGGAGACCTGATCCTGGCAACTCCTGGTGACTGCTGGCTACCCCATGCAAACTGTTTTCGGTGACTCCAGAAGACCCATTTTCTAGTGTCTCCAGGAGACCTGTTTATGGCGACTCCTGGCAACCCCAGGCAACCAGTTCATGGCAACTAATGACAAGTCCAGAATACCTGTTTCTTGGAACTCCAGGAGACCTGTTTATGGCGAGTCCTGGCGACTCCAGGCAACCAGTTTATAGTACTCCAGAAGACCTTTTTCCAGTGACTCCAGGAGACCGATTTATTGCGACTCCTGGTGACTAAAGGCAACTTAAGGCAACTACAGGAGATCTGCTTTTAGTGACTCCAGGAGACCTGATCCTGGTGACTCAAGGCAACCCAATGTGACTCAAGGTGACTCCAGAATACCTTTTTCTCGGAACTCCAGGAGACCCGTTTCTGGATTTTAGAAAGTAAACTGTCCCTTTCTTGCCTGACATAGCATTTGAGCTGCCAAACTGTTTTGGATCCTGTCGGAACTGACTTAAAAGCTTGATACACACGGCACCTGAGACAATAGATTTCAATTTCAGCTAAAGGTCTGATTGTATTCTTGCTCTGTTTTACATCCAGCAGTCCAGAGCTCTACACAGCAGAAAGGAAGGATTTTGGGGCGTAAATTAACGCACTGAATCCTGGATCTCAGTCCAGGGTGTTGACAGATGAGGGAGACGAACCAGACACAGATCTGGTAGAAGTCCAGCGTAAGACTAATTGAACCCCAATCAGGAAAAAAACAACCGGGTCCAGCTTTAACAAATCTATTGATCCAAAAAACATGATTTTTTCCCAGTTGGTCTGATTAAACCAGTTTCTTGATGCTCACATGACTCATTTTCATTCTGATCATTAGTGATTCGTGTAAACACAGTTAGCATTTCTGCTCATTAGTTTCATCTCTCTGTACATCCACCACAGGAGCTCTCGCCCTGACGTGACGGCCAACGTGTTCTCATTAACAGCAGATCTTTGAGCCACATATATTCTCACTTTGGCCTTTCCTACAGCAGGGCAGATGGCCAAACAAACCTTGAACTGCTTCCAGTTCTGTGCCAAGAGGCCTCTCCCTGAGCTGATAAATGCTGTTGTAAAATCACACACGTGAGAAGCTAACTGCTAACTGCATGAATTCACACGTGCACAGTGAAGGTTCAGGAGGTAACAAAGAGGAGGTTTGGGAGCACTGAGAAAGAGATGTTTGTACTTTAAATGGATATACGTCTCTCTGGTGTTTGTCTCATTCTTACAGAGCATGCCCATGAGGTAACGGCAGAGTACAAACAACAGATGGTTCTCTTTATCAACAGCGAGCACTCTGCTCCGCCGCTCAGCTCTCGTGCTATTCTTTGAACTTAAGCATTGTTTGCTTTAAGTGTTGTTTCCTTCCTCCCTGAGCTCCAGGACTTGAACATGCCATCCCTTGGACTTGCCCACCCCCTTCCTTCAGCTCCTCTCCTGGAAATCCCTCTGACGCCTAACAAAACCCTTATCCTCTCGTGCAATTACATGTTAAGGTTTTAATCACGCTGGTTGACACACGCTGTTTTTTTCCTCCAGGATTCTCCTCGTTTTTACCTCTTCGATTGACTCTTCGCTCTGACTTAATTACTGATCTAATAGACGGTTTTTCGTTTTCCCTCCTCGTCCGTCTCCCCGTGCCCGTCAGTGTCTGTTTATCTCCGAGGAGCGGTGTCGAGATGCCTGTTAAGAGAAGGCTTAATTAGGCGTTTGGACAGCTTGTGTAAGACGAGTGGTGTGTCAGTCTTTACGAGGATCGTTGGTGTGATGAAGATGGAGATACGGAGGAGGAGATTATGGATGTTGCTTCTTTTTCCTCCTGGCGTCTTTTTAACCTCTACTCGAGCTTCACCTTTCCTGTAACCTTCCACACGATGTTCATGCTTTAAAAGAACAAAAGTGCCCAAAAATTATTCAACAGTTTGAATAATGGATGAGCCCTTTTGAAGTACCTTATCACATCAAAAATGCTAAACATTTGTGAAGCTCTGGTTTCTCCAATTTGAGGATTTGCAGCTTTTATCTCGCTGGTATCATCAAAAGGATAAATCTTTTATGATGTTTAAACACTGCACAGACAAAACACACTAATGAGAAATGACACCTTAAGCTCTTGGGATAACAAAGTCTCTGAAATAATACGAGAAAATAAACTTTATTCATGAGACGCTTTATAAAGTAAAGCATGACAAGGATGTACTTTTCCAAACCGTGTCGCATTTTAAAAGTACAAAAAAACTACAAATTAGAGCCTCAAACTTATTTTAATGGGAAGATAGGAGGGCTGGAAGTCTTAAGGGTTCAACCTCTGGGGGCCGTCGGTGATTTACAAATTCTGCCACAAAAAGAAAGAGGAGATTTCACCTGACAAGTGAAATCTTTGAACCAATCATTGCCAAAAACGAAAGACCAGGGAAGAAACACGTCAGTCAAAATTTTCCTGTGGGAAATCTTTGTGCCAAATTTTATGACGGTACAACCAAATCGAAAAACAAGTCAAAGTTATTCCACTTTTGGACCCACACTTTTTAAACTAATGCTACAGAATTCCAGATCAACAACAGAATAGAAAGACAGTTGGGTTTGCAACGTATCTACATTTATAGAAATGTTGTAGAGTAAAGCCAGAAGTTGATCTTATTGTAGAGCCACATTAAAAGCATCAGTCCAGAAAAAATGTCTTGTTTGTAAAATTGAGGTCTGAATTGCTTCTAACAAGTAAAAAAACACTCTGTCAATGGAATTAGAAAAATTTGCCTGAAAATTTGCTTGAAACTTGAGTAATGTCGGGCTGCATGATGGCGCAACGGTTAGCAGTCTCACAGCAAGAGGGTCACCAGTTCAAATCCTCACCTCGGCCGGTGGGCCTTTCTGTGTGGAGTTTGCATGTTCTCCCCTGTGCATGCATGGGTTCTCTCTCTCACAGTCCAAAAACATGCTCATCAGGTTAATGGAATACTCTGAATTGTCCCTAGGTGTGAGTGTGTGAGTGAATGGTTGTCTGTCTCAGTGTCAGCCCTGAGATTGACTGCGATTTACTCTTGCCCAATGATAACTGGGATAGGCTCCAGCCTCCCGCGACCCTGAACAGGATAAGCGGTATAAAAAATGGATGGAGTAATGTCTTAATACAAGTTACTTCTCTCTTGTTCCATTGGCACATTTTTTAAAACTTGTTTCAAGCAATTAAGACCTCATTTTTGTCTTTGAATAACTTGGAACAAAACATTTTTCTGAAATAGTAAGTTGAATGTGGCTCATATTGAGTATAATAAGACAGTTTTACTTAAAATAGGACAAAAACACTAGAACAAATTTCAGTTTTTTGCAGTGTATCTGTTTGGTTTTCCTCACAGCTCAGTGCTATAAGACGTGTCTGTAAAGTTCAACATTAGTGAATCCTGGTTATGTCCTGCCAGTCATCCACCAATCAGAGCTAACGTAACCTCACTCTTCATTTTATTGATAGACTCTCAAGTTTGAACAGACCACTGCAGAATAACTGCTGACTGTGAGTTGGAGTCAACATTAGCACAAACAGATTAGCCCTTTTAGCCTTTAGCTTGTGCTCTATCACTTTCCAGCTTTCTTCTTCTCCTACGTCCTTTTCTGTCTGACAGTTAGGCTCCAGTGTCCAACATCACAACAAAATAAGAACAAGACATTGTTATCAGCAGAGAAAAACACAGATTTCTCTTCTCTGCCAAATTTAAGCAGTCAGTGTAGGGTCATCAAAGGGACTTTTGGTCCCTGAAGAAAATCAGGCCCCGATCACAGATATTGTTTTTAGAAATTTATAAATAACTCATTTAGGTGCTGATAATCTCATTTTAAATCATGGATTATGAACAGGCAAATTACTAACCCTACCCTCGACCACGTTGAGGAACTATCCTCCTGACAGAGTCATCAGCTGTCAGGCCTTCAAATCAACCCACTGAGCCAGGCCGCAGGAATAATGTCAGAAAACTACATTTTCATGTATTAAAGATGTGTTTACAAACCACACACACACTCACACACCCTGATTGGAGTCCTTCCAGGCGCTGCTTTGGAAATCCCAGAAGAGCTGAGTGGCTTGTTTCAGTCTGACCTTTGTGGTTTGGAGAGTAAACCAGCGATCGGCGTCCGTCCCTCCAGTTGACAACTAGAAAAGCAAACAAACAGTAAGCAGTTTGGAAAGAGCAGAGTCATGTACCCTGGAAGCAAACGGCGATTATTCCCATCCTGACACGTAATGAAGTCTCATTCATTCAGCAGTCTTTGAATATAAAGCAGAGAAAACTCTTCAGAAGAGACAAAAGAGATTAAAAGTTGGATAATGAAAGGTGCGGAGAGAAGGAAACTAATCTCTAAGAATCAGGATTACATTCTGGAGAGACATAATCTCTCACAAGGACTTTATTTATTTTTGATGAAACTCTTATTTATAAACCCTGAACACCAAACAGATCTACCAAAAACTATTTTGTTCCCTACTTTATCAGAAACTTGGTGCACATCAATAAATAAACGAAGAATGATAATTTAATCTGACTCTTTGAATATATATTTATGACATTTTTTTCTGTAACAAATAATTTAACGCGTTACTTTTTCTAAACCAATAATCAGATTAAAGTTACATTTGAAAAAAATAAAAAAAAAATTGTAGTTAAAAAATATATCTGCTTTTTTCTTGCGTCTCATGGAGTGACGTGAGTCGCGTATTCGTCACGTTTTCAGCACGAGGACGTCTCACGTGCAGCTGGCGACACAAACGTAAACAACAACGGAAGGAGGGAGAGATGCGCGTTTGCTAGCTGGAATTACAGTCACTGTTTGGAGTTTCTGTCAGCTGAAGATGACAGTATTACGGTTCGTTGTTAACTCTGTGCTGACAGTTTGCTTAATTTTGACTGAAACATTTAGAAATCAATCAGAGAGAGATCAGCGCACTGCGGACATACACGCTGGAGAAGTTGTTTGACTTTCACCTGGAGGAAAGGTGAGTCCTGTCTTTCACTGTAACTTCCTTTATTCTATGAGCTGAACCTTCTGTTTAGCACAAATCCATCCGTTAATGAGCAGAGCAACATATGGACGATGCTCATGACTGCATTATCCGTATCTAGTAGGCTAAGTACTTAGCCTACTAGATAGGACAATGCAGTCATGAGGCTAAGTACTTAGCCTACTAGACTGTAACAGACCAGGACGTAAACATGTGCTAATAACTCAAAAAAACCTGCCAGACCAAAAAGAGCATACAGACTGCTGTGTCTGAGACCTGGTTCTTAATATAAGAACCAGAAACTACGTCCAGAGTTAATTATTTACCCGCAGACGTCGCTGGTGTTTCAGTGTAAAGTGTGACCTTGTTCACTGGTAACTCTCGGCCGTTAATCACTGATACTGTCAGAGTCACCAGTTAGCATGGTCGCTATTAACTCCAAAACACCGGTTGCTCTGTGACGGTCAAAACTTGATAGACGTTGCCTGATCTGTTTTATAGTATCGTTTCTAAAAACGAACCAAAGAACAACCGTATATTTTTTATGCTGCTAACAGGTTGAATGTAGTGTTTAAAAACGCTAACTCATCTGAATGAATGTAGCTAAACGCTGCTTCTGCGTGTGCATCTTTCTGATGATGTAGTCTGATAATCCCTCTATAAAAGTAATAGTTTTTGTTTTTGATTGTTAAGTACACGTAACACAACTACCGATAATCTTTGCAATGTTCCTTTAAGACAAAACATGTAGACTCATTAATATTCATTTCAATGGCAATTGCACAGTTTTGCTGAATCATGCAGCTGCAGGTGTTGTTGGCAGCTGCTGAATGTAATTAATAAAGTAGCTTGTTATCTAATTTAGTTACTTTTTAAAGGAGTAATCAGTTATTGGATTACTTTTTCAAGGTAACTGTGGCAACACTGTTCATATGTGACCATAGACTGTATATAGCGTGGACAGCGTGGCTCCGCCATTTATCATTCTTTTTTTTTTTTTTTTTGTGCTTCCTGTCTGTAACTTTTTTTATTTATTTTTTTATTTTTTTATTTTGTGCAACACATTTTACGCAATAGTGATGAAGAAATACAAAATGTAATAGTGCAGAAAAAAAAAGACATGTTACAGTTAGGGATGGTAAGGCAGAATATCATGTTCTGGGATTTTTGTGTAAGGGTGTGTGTGTGGGTGTGCGTGTGTGGTGAGGAGGGTAAATTAGTTTAAGGGTTAAAAGGAGCCAAAATTATACAGACACAACATACAAAAGAGAAACAGTATCCTGACAGCATCAACCAAAAAATACTAATAGTAATCATCATCATTATAATAATGAAAAAATAATGAAATAAAATGAAAATAAAATAATAAAAAAGTAATAATAATAATATTAATAATAATAACAATAGTAGTAGTAGTAATAATAATAACAGTAATAATAATAATTATGATAATTATAATAATAAAAATATAGATAGATAAAATAAAAAGAAAGACATTTGTTTTACTTTATTTATGTGATGTAGAAAAAACAAAACAGGATAGTTTTCATAATAAAAATGAATAACAACACAGAATTCAAAACTTTAGTGAATCAAGAACAGAAAAAAAGTATGTGTGCAGTAGAGACGATGAGGGATTCTGGGAGAATCTGAGTGGAGCTGGGTGACAAAAATAATAATTATTTTTTTTCTTTTGAGAGTCTAATCACTTCCTGACTCTACCTCCTGACATAATTTACGATCCCTGAAAAAAATACATGAGAACGTCAGCTGTCAATCATCGTTAAACGTGATGTAAAACCTTGTTTTTAACCTGGTATAACAAATGAAAATGAAACTTTTCAGAAAAAGAGGACTTGGATACAAGACAGCCAAATGATATCTTCAAATCACCACAACAATTGGACGTGAGAAACATTTCTACGAGGTGTAATAATTTTTTAAGTTTGACCACAGCCCATCTGGAATGGCTGGAAAGCTGTATTTTTAAACCTATACTGCAGCCAGCCACCAGGGGGAGCTGTTTTTGTGAAGACCTCACTTCGAGCCGAGCAAGCGGACGTCCATTTTTTTTTACAGTCTATGTATGTGATGCAAGAGTGTCTTTGGAAAACAGTGAAAAGTTGGTGATACAGTTTCTGCTGCCTGATCTTAAAATTTGAACAAAGTTTAGTTGAAAAAAAAAAAATTAAGTTAAGATTTAGTTTGTCCAAATTCTTTATTCATCCTATCTATCCTCAATGTAAAAGCTTGAAGTAAACCAAAATTTGAGCTGAGAAACTGGTGAATGTCTGTGCTGATTGAAGTTCACATTTTCTGACCTCACAAAGTCATTGGAGTGGCAGTAGGCCTGTGTAGACATAATGTGTTTCACAGCTTGTACCATATAATCGTTTCTCATTTAGAAAGCGGTCTGCAGTCGCTTTAGAGCTCCACAGCCCTCAGTGCTGGTCTTTAAATAACAACTCTTCACCGGCCGTCCTCACTCGCCTCAACCTCCTCAGACACGTCTCAGTCTTGACTTTGACGCTGCAGCAGGGGCTCAATTGTCCAAACTGGAGTGCTCGCTTATTTCGTCCCGCCTGTTTCTTTTCCCTCTCAGCCCATCAAACGTCAGGTAACCTCCCCTGACACCCGACATCCTGGCTAGCTTTCATTCCTGTCCGTCCACTCAGAACGGCAACCTCTCCTCCCACTGCGCCTGTAATCGCTGCTCCTCCGCTCTGACCTGATCGGCCCTCAGACAAGCCGCTCGTCCTTTTCAGAGTCCTGAAAGAGGCGTCCCACTAGGCACCAAACTCTGGCCATTTATGTAACCTTTTCAGAGCCCTTTGTCGAGGGAAGGCTGATGTTTCACTCGATGTTTTTCTTCTGCATCTTACCTGCTCGTCTTGTTGTTGAGAGATTTCAAACACCTCTTTAAAAAGCGACAAAATGACCTCTAGCTGTGGTTACTTTTTCTCTTCAATTCACTTTCAACATTTATAAGAAAATCAATATAATTCCAAATAGCTACACTTAAAGCTCCCATGATGAGTTTTAAGTTGCCTATAAAACCGACTGAGATTGATACAGATATCTCTTGTGACCCCAACAAGCAAACAAGACCATCAAAAAGAAAAAAGGACGACCTCTTTAAGTTTATCTTTAATGAGTAAAATCACTGGAAGAGGGTCAGTGTTGGACCAAGTCTGCTGATACAGCTTTTTGTCAAACTTCACAGCTTTTAAAAGAAGAAGAGCAGGATGAAATTTCTTTGTCTGGAATTAAAAACCACTTTCTCCACAGGGGGCGCCAGAAATGACAAAAAAACAAAACTTGCTCAAAGGAGCTTTCGTCAATTTATTTAAAGATGTGTGGAGTAGAAAGTACAGATATTTGCCTGAAAATTGAAGGAGTAGAAATAAAAAGTCGGCTAAAAAATAATCACTCAAGGAAAGTATAGATACCCACATTTTTTACTCAAGTAAGGTTCTGAAATATTTTTACTTTGTTACATGACATCGCTGCTGCTCACATTCCTCCATGTATCCTTTACATTGGCAATGCTGTTAACCAATTCATCCACCAGGGGGAGCAGTCCAGAGTCCAAAGTTTATGAAAACAACCAACTCAAATACAAGCATGGCGACTGTGGAGGAGTTTTGCTAATGTAGCTATAACGTTAAAGACTAAAACAGAGGCAGCAATGCAGGAGGCGGTGGTTGGTGGGGCTGATAAAAACATCACGAAAATTCCACTATTGTTATTTTTTCTTCGTGTCTCCCCTATAGACTGTATACATAGTGGACTGTGTTGCTCTGCCATTTATCATTGTACGGTTTTGAAGCCAAAATTCCACCGTTACAGGCGCAGCCATTGTAGCAGTTGTGCAGCCAGACTCTGCGCAGTAGAGACGATAAGGGATTCTGGGAGAATCTGAGTGGAGCCAGGTGATAAAAATAATAATCATTTTTTTTCTTTTGAGAGTCTAATCAATTCTTGAGATTACCTCCAGGTGTATTTTACAATCCTGAAAAAAAATACACAAGAGCGGCAGCTGTCAATCATCGTTAAACGTGACGTAAAACCTCGTTTTTTAACCTCTTATAACTAATGAAAATGAAACTATTCATAGAAAAGAGGACTTGGATACAAGACAGCCAAACGATATCTTCAAATCACTACAACAAAATGACGTGAGGAACATTTCTACCAGGTGTATTAACTTTTTAGTTTGACCACAGCCCATCTGGAATGACTGTGGAGATGGATTTTTTGACCTATACTGCAGCCAGCCACCAGGGGGAGCAGTCTTTGTGGTGACCTCACTTCGAGCTGAGCAAGATGACATCCATATTTTTGGTCTGTCCATTACTGATGGGTCTGATGAACTGTGGATATGTGCAGAGGGTGAGGAACCATCTTGTTCTGTTTTTCTCTCCTCTTTTTGTCTCTTCTTGTGTGGCTCCGTGCCAGACCCCGGTCCTCTCTGGCTCGCTTCACTGGCAGCACAGGCACCGCCACGGTTTCACGGGTAAAGGGCTTGTTCACTATAAGCTTGGATTTGAAACTCATTTTTGTCTTTGAATAACTTGAAACAAGACATTTTCAGACTGGTCAGGTGAATGTGGCTCATATTAAGCCTAAAAAGACAATTTTTACTTAAAATAAGACAAAAACACTTGATAAGAGTTCAGTTTTTTGCATTGTGTCAGCTGATTTGTGACCATGCCCACCTCTGTGTGACAGTCTGGATTACAAGGCAGGTCATACAGTCATACACAAGAACTTTTGGATCACCTGAAGGCAGCAGTCGACTCTGTAAACTTCGAATTCCCATGTAAGAAGAACCGTTCAACTGCACCATACAGTGAGAAACCCTCCAAACAGCTTTCCTTGTTCCCTGAAAGTAGCAGGCTTCTAAAACCAGCTTTAAAGCAAAATTTCCTCAGCTTCTTGCATAATTTATCCAGCCTCTAAAGATGCCTATCAAATTTGTTCACACTCTTTCCTAAATTCAGCAAAAGCTCCTAAACCCAGCGAGGCCAGCATTGATTCTCTGCAGTCCCAAAGGGGGAGTCTGAGAGTGTTTGTGTGGCAGGAAACACCTCATCCTTAAATTAGCTTCTTTCTTAATGAGATTTGTTGGACAGATTATCAGCCGTCAGGGGTGACACGGCTTAGAAATGAGTGTGATGGGATCGATACTGGAGGGAGACGACCTCTGACGACATTTGCATTTTTGACATCATGTTCCTTTTACACACACTTTAACAGCCGGGTGTGTTTTGATAGTTCAAAGCGGCGTAAACTGAAATTAATCTGGCAAAGCGCTCGCTCCCTCCATTTCACTGATGTTTTTGCCATTTGGCGATGCATTTCCTCGACCGTCCCGAACCCGCTTTAATTTATTTACCCGCTTATTGATTCAGATGGTTCCCAGCGATGCATAGCTCTGTGCAAATTATTGGACTATACGGGAGTATTGACTGCAGAAAACCTTTATTGTGCCATCATCACACAGGCCCGCAAGCTCATTCCTGCAAGCAGTGCATTTTTTATGCTCACAATCATAAAAGCAGACAAGCAAAACTACCCACACACACACACACACACACACAGATGCAAACACCTGCACTTGCTCAGCGGGAGTCAGGCTGCTTTTCTTTGCAGCCCTGCTCCAGCTTGTCTAATCCATCAGTTGTGGAGAAAGCGCCAGGCCAGCCGTTTTCCTGAAATCCCCCTGTGTCAAAGTCATCAGCTCGCCCGTCTGTCCCCATCTCTGGTCCCTGAAAGGACTCAAACACTGCACACTATCTTGTTTCTGCTTCCTGTGAGCTCATTGTTGATTTCTCCCATGGTTTGAAGGGTTGGTTTGTCTCTGTCAGGAAAAATATTTTGTCTTTGTCGACTCTCGCAGGCACAGAGCACACCAGGTAGACAGGGTTTGATCTGCTGAGGTTTTCAGTGGCCCCTATAAGGTCAAAATTAGATGCAAAATTAGACTAGATATCCCCCTATTACCTTAAAAGTAAAGCCAATCAATCTGCATTCTCTTTTCCGACCAGCAGGGGGCTTTTGTCGATTTTCATAACCTCAGAAAACACACAACTTTATTGTCATTGTAACAAGTACAACAAAACTGAAGTCACAGCAGCAATCATGAAAACAAAAGTAAGAAAGTCTATAAAAAGTGCAAAAAACTCCATAAGAAAATAGATGCTGACAGCTTGTCCATCATTGTCCAGTCAGCCAGTCTCCACCTCCACAGGGTCCAGGACTGAGCTTCTTCAGCAGTCTGTTCAGTCTCTGTCTCCTGGATCCTGTCTGCTCACAGCAGGTGAAACTCTTCCAATGTGGTGTTGGTGTCTGATGTTAGCTCTGTTAGCCATGTCTGTGAATAGCATGATGCTACTCTGCCTTCTAGTATTCCCTCTGTTGCTTGGTTAGAACGGCTAGCTCGTCCGTCTTATTGGAGATAGATCTTACGTTCCCAATAACGATGGATGGAAGGACAGGTCCATGTCGTCACTCCTTAGTTCACACCTGAGAACCAGCTCGTGTCCTCACTGCTTTCTCCTCACCTTGTGGGGTACATCAGGCCTTGCACCAGTTAGCATTGACATGCTGCAGGCTGCTAACAGCTGATTTCACATGTAAACAATGCAGCCATGGTTACTTGTAGGATCTCCAAAAAAACACAGGAGAAAAAGGAGTAAAAATATCACTGAAGACAAAACCAGTTTGGTGTCCATGACCAACAAATGATCCATACAAAGAAATGATCCACTCCAAAAACAAAAATGATGAAAAAGAGGTGAAAAAAATTACAAGAAACAAATAGAGAAGTGAGAGCTGCTGCAAAAGGCAGCCATAGCCAACAGGGTGGTGTCTAGCAAGTGTATTTCTGAGACACTGCATCTGACTTTCTTTATTTTAAACACAATAAAATATAAAAGTTGTTAAATTAAATAGTTAACTGTGTAGAATCACAATATTGTGATATTATTGTATCATCATGCAAATTGTATCATTAGGTTCTTGTCAATACTCCCCCCAAATTATAACATACTTTGTCTTATTTAGAAGTTTTTTTTTTGGTTTTGTTGCACAACTTCCTGTCCTGCTTGATCTTGTGCATATTGACGTGTCACAGCTCTGGCGTCCAGCAAAATAAGGAAGCTTGCATATCTGGTGCTCCAACTTAACGGAGCTGGGACGCATTTGGATGGAGTGAAGTCAGTTGGTTGGACTGGACTTTGGTGACTTCTGAAGGCCAAACCTGCACCACAGTCACACATTTCTTTCTCAAACACACATTTCATGTTGCTCTACTGTTTTTAAAAACCTTGTGGCTGGACCACCATTTGGCAACTTAAAGGTACAGTCCCCAAATATGCATAAAAAAAGGAAGGTAACCTACTTTAACACACATTTTATCTCATCCCTCCAGATAAAGATACACACTTTTTTTCTGCTGAGTGTAAAACGTACCACCTTGTCCCCATTGGAGGAAAAGTCCCACATTGTGATTTTAACAGGAAAGTCTCACACACAGCTTTACATTTTTACTTAAAGACACGTTTACAACTCAAACACACACAAACCCTCTGCTGATAAAACAGCTGTGTGTAAAACTTGATGGCTCCCTGATCTGTCACCACTAAAGGAGCAGTCCTCACTTTACCATAAGAACAAGAGCATAGTTTTACACACAAATACTTTCTGGCTGCTGTCAGACTCGTTTATTCTTATAGACATTTGGCTGCGTCCGCTGTCATAACGGGTGTGTGTAAAACTTTATGGGGTCCACATTTGTCACTATAAGGAGTTTAGTCCCCACAGCCACACGTTTCATCCCCCATACATACACTTTTACTTCCAGAAAGACTCCCAAACCAGTGTGTGTTGCTGGAAAAGGACATTTTAAAATGATTTGGTCTGGTAGGAATTCATAACCCCATCAAAATGATAATTAGAAAACATCTCTCTTGCTCTCTGAGTAATAAATCAGGAACATAAGTGGATTTATTCAACTTTTGGGAGTCTGCTTTTGGTGATTTCTGCTGCTGTTGGTAATAAACAGCATTTTTCCAAGGCCGTGGCCTCTTGACTTTTCATTTAACCATCAAAAAGCTGATTTAAATGAAGTTTGATGGATGTCTGAATTAATTTCAGGCTCTGATTTTTTCTGTCTGGCTGCACAGCCTCCAGCTTTAAAAGCTGTACGTCTGCACGTGCAGGAGTGATCAAATTTATTAAACGACTCAATAAGCTGTGGTTAGGATCCAAACTGGACATGCAGAGATGTGTGCTGTTTTTCTCCTTCTCTCTTCTCATGCAGGAAGTCTGCATTTTAAAGCTTTCTCCTTTTAAGGGCACAGAAGTGGAAAACTATTTCAAGAATGCTGAACAAGCCTGTGATTATCTCATCTAAGTGCACAACAAGAGAAAACAAAGGATAAAGTTAATAGCAGTCTGCAGATGTGCCTTTAGAGACCAGAGAAAGACAGAAACCTAGGGGGCGCCGATTAGAAAGTTGCCCACCCTACAAATAACATTTCTCCACATTAAGCTCTAAAACATCACTTTTTATGCAGATTTAGAGAAATATTTGTGAAATATATTTAACAGATATTATCTCTAAATGTTGAATGTTTTATCTAAATGTTAAATGATTCTGAATATTTAGCTAAGACTTAATATTTATATAAGATATATAAATCTTAAGCACAGATAACTAAATACTTAGTCAAGATTTTAAAAACTTTAGCAAAGTATTTGCTAAGATTTGCTCAGATTTCTAAATTCTAGCAAGGATTTTCGAACATTTGCCAAGATTTCTAAACTCATAGTCAAGTTTTCTAAATATTTGCTTTAGGATTTTTAAATTTTTTGCAAAGATTTCTTAATATTTGCTTTAAGATTTCTAAATTCTTAGTCAAGATTGTTTAAACAGTAGCAAAGACTTCTAAATATTTGCTTTCTAAATATTTTGCAAAGATTTCTACATTTTGCATTAGATTTCTAAACCTTTGCAATGATTTCTAAATATTTAATCCTTTTTCTAAATTCTTAGTCAAGATTAGTAAAAGTTAAGCAAAGACTTCAAAAAACTTTAGCAAAGATTTCTAAACCTTTGCAATGATTCCTGAATCATAAGTCAAGATTGTTCAACCTTTCCAAAAAAAAAAAAAAAAAAAAAGGAAAAAAAAAAAAAAACAAATGTTGAGCAAAGATTTTAGAAATAATTTTTCGAAGATTTGTAAATATTTGGTAAGATTTCTAAATTCTAGTGAGGATTTTTACAACTCAAGCAAAAAATTACAAATTCTTGAGCATATATATTGCTAAAGATTTATAAAGATTTCTTAATATTTGCTTTCAGATTTCTAAACCTTTGCAAAGATTACTAAATATTTGCTCAGATTTCTAAATTCTAAGTCAAGATCGTTCAGTCTTAAGCAAAAATAACAGAATCTTGAGCAAAGATAAAAAAAAAAAAAATATGAAAGATTTGTAAATATTTGCTTTGAGATTTCTAAACCTCTGCAATGATTTTTAAAATATTTCCTCCTTTTTTAAATTCTTAGTTAAGGTGAGTAAAGTTACAAAAGACTTTAAAAATCTTTAGTAAAGATTCCCAAATACTTGCTTAGATTCTTGAATGCTTAGCCAAGATTGTTTAATCTTTACTAAAAAAATAACCAAATGTTGAGCAAGATTTCAATTTTTTAAAAAAGATTTGTAAAGTTGGCTAAAATGTTTTAAATTCATAGTTTAGATTTTCAAGTTTTTAGCAAAAATTTCCAAATATTTAGCTCAGATTTGTAAATCTTGAGCAAAGATTTCTAAGTATTTAGCTAACATGCAAATTCAAACTCCCGCCTGCTTGAACAATGTCAAGCTCTACTTCTTCGAAGTCGGCCACAGGATCTTCCACAACGCCATTACCGCACTTTGTACATTTCTTTTCTAGCGGCTGATTTAGCCGACTGTGTTTGACTTTCTCAAAATCCCGCTTAACTTGGTCGCATCATTTTATTTTGGCTCTTCTGGCAGGCGGGAGTTTGAATTTGCATATTAGCTAAATATTTAGAAATCATACCTCAAGATTTAGAAATCTTAGCAAATATTTAGAATGAAAACTAAATGTTTAGAAACGTAGCTAAATATTTTGAATCAGGACATTTATTTATAACATATAAAATTTAGATAAAACATTCAACATTCAAATATATTTCAGGAATATTTCTCTAAATCTGCAGAAAAAGTGATGTTTTAGACCTAAACGTAAAGAAATGTTGGTAATTGTAGTGTGTACTTTACAATGGGCGCCCCACAGAAACCCTCCTCAGTGCCTCAGCCCCTGTGGTAAACATGATGTTATATTTTGAATCCATATGAATGATTTAGTCACAGCTCAAACTTCAGCCTCTCCTCCAGCCTCACACACACACTTCCTGATTATTTCAGTGTTTTTAAACATAAAGAGTGACTGCGTCTGACCCTGTTTGAGCCTTCATTTTCCACCTGCTCTGCTCCCATCGATCTGTTTACGCCTCTCGGCCTTAATGAATGCACCGGGGAGGCTGGAGAGGCGGCATGACGGATTAAAGGAGGTCATACTCAACTCAAAACAAATGTGTCTAATCCTGGGAGTATGCATCATGCTGTTCTGTGCTCGCTGTGACCTGAGAAGATGCTTTCTCACGATTTTTCTCTCTTCTCAAATCCACCCTCTGCCTGACATCAACCTCCTGGAGAAAAACATGCTTCAGTTTAGGTTTTCAAGGTTATTTGATCGCTGTGGTGCCTTTGAGCGGGATCTCTAACAGCTGGAGACTTGTGTGGAGGAAATAACTTAAAATAACTGTGGTAATAACTCCTCCTGGGCAGGAAATAAAGGTCACAAACGGTTTAATGCGACTTGAAATTGGAGATATAATGACAAAACTTCCCCTGTAGTCCTTGCAGAGGGAGTTTGTTCCTCCTCCCATTCATCACTGGAGCGCGGTCAGGGAGGCCACGACACAACACAGGGCACTCTCTCCTTGTGTCGGTTGGTTGGAGGATGTGGAGTCAGAGGTGAAGAAAGATGCTTCGCTTCACTGGGAAAAGCCTAATACGCAAGTCCATGTGAGACTTCATGCAGGACTCTGGTCAAAAGTCAGAGAGAGCCAGAGCCAGAGGAAAAACTGTGCAGAGAAGTAGAATAAAACCAGAGCAAAACTGAAACTGTGTAACAAAGGAGTTTGAAGTTTACTGCCCTAGAGGCCGTAAGGGGAAAGAGATGCGCTTACACTACTTGTTGCAAGAAAGTTTTTCACATTTTAATTTGGTATGTAACTTTTAGCCTGGTGGTTAATCCTGTACATCTTTCCAGAGTTTCCTGCTTAAGTCTCCCAGTAAAATGGTGCAAAAGCTTCAAAATTCCATTTCAGATGTCTATCTTGTGCATACATGATAAGCTTTAGATGTGACCTAAAATTGAGTCATGCACCTCAAATTGAAACCTGCGTCTCAAGTATGACATCTTTTGCACAAAAGTATAAGGATCTTGTGCGCATATGATAGTCGAATTGTGCATTAAGATAAAATCTTGTGCAGACAACTATATTATCTTGTGCACACAATACTGATGATCACAGTTAACTAAAACCTAAAGACACTTGTCAGTTGGGATGTTTTGGTTATTTGGGTGTCTATCTTGTGCACACAAGACAATCAGCTTGTGCTCCTGAGGTAAGATTTGCATCTAAGACAATAACTTCTGCACCACTTGTGATTGCTTTTGCAAACAATATAAGAATCCTGTGCATACTTGATAACCTGAGTTTATCTTGTGCACACAAGACAATTAATGTGTGCATAAGATAATACTTTTTTTTACGCTAAGTGTGCAAGAATCACAACTTTCATGCAATAAAACTGTCTTGTGTGCACAAGATAACCATTCTTTTGCACACAAGAAAACGCATAGTAGTTAATTTGTGCACATTAGATGATAATCACCTCTATGTGGGACTTTAAGGACTTGGTGGTGAAAACAGAGTTCATGTACTCTCTATATAAGGCATTTATGTAATCTATAACTGCAGAAAAGTCTGGTACAATGAAGTAAACGTTAAAATAAAATAACTAGATTTGGAGAGTACACTTACAGAAATCCACAAAGTCTTTCCCAAAGCCTCGCCATCTGATTCTGCTGCTTTAACTCAGCTTTCTGAGTCCAAAGCCTCGTTTGTTTGCCTGATTTCCTGTCCCCGTGTTCCACTGACGAGTCTCGCCCTCCATCAGACCCTCTTCAGTAGATTAAGTAGCCGGCAGGTAGAACCGGACAGTCCCAGCTGCTCCTCACTCACATGGTCAGATCTCCGTGAAGCGCGTCGATGAGTGATGTGCGCTGGCACCTCCTGCGATACATCGAGCTCGGGCCCAGCTTTCTCACAACTAATCCAGAACTGATGATGACAGTCTGCACTGGATGGAGCCTGAGGCGTGCCCTTTCCAGCTCGCCCTTCAAAACTCCACCGTCTGCTCCACCTGAGGAAGTGATGTCCAGAAGTGACCTCTCCAATTTCTGCCTTCAAGGCCTCGTGTGAAGCAGTTCGCTAAACTCTGCGGTTGAGCTGGCTTGTCTGCAGCGGTTCCTCTTCAAAAAAACACTGAACTATCCCTTTAAGCTTCAGATGTATGAAACACCTCCCTTTAAAGGCTCTTATATTGATTTTTCAAAATGCCAAACACACAGGACCCTTAAAAAATGTCAGACTTTGATTCTGCGTCCCCAGGATCCCGCTGAGCACTAATTGGACGGACAGTAAAGAAATGTCAGCTGTATGGATGTGTTTTCAGACATCTTCTAAATTATTCATCAGGAGTTAGTATCTCTAAGCACTGAGTTTATCTATGATTTAATTCAAACTCATCAGGACATTAATTCAGTAAACATGCAGCGTTGTCAGTTTTACCACTGTGTCGTGATTTAATGAACTCTCAAAATAGCATTTCACACACATGTGCACGTCAGTCCCACATCTGTCATGTAAACCTCTTACTGAGCGTGTGCACAGCTGGTGTTGCATGACTGCGTGACAGGATGCACAGAAGCTGCTTCGACTTCCGCCTCCAGGGATGGACAATCGTGTGAGATGTGAAGAGATGATGCTGAGCAGGATTTGATTTAAACCAAAGTCTCCACCTGCTGATTTCACTGATTAACACACCTCAGTGTAGAAACCTCCTCCAGTGACACGGAAAACCTGCAGACCGTTGGCTCGTGGCCAGCTCGCTGCACGACATGGGCGTCCTTCCCAGGTGGAGTGATTGGTCCTAAACAGATTATTATGCTAAGTGATTTTTTTTCATGAGCTAACATGGTTGAAGATGGGCTCTTAACCTTCGATGTGTCGGGGTTAATTATTCGCGCTGAGAGGTGCTGCTGTAGGCTGGAGGCGGTGGTTTCCAACCTGAGGATCAGGGCAGAATGAGCATCTGGTTGGTGAAGATGTCAATTTATATTCATGTTTCATGCTCATAACATTTTTCTAAGTGATGATGAAACGGATAACAAATGTCTTTGTAGCAAATTTATATAAGTTAGAGCAGATTTATATCTTAACCTTTGATATATTAAAAAAAGGTTTAGAGACACTATTTGTAAAGTAACTACCTTTATACTAGGGATGGATACCGTTCACATCTGAAACGATACGGTACTGATGCCTGGTGCTAAAAAATATCATTTTGTTTAATAGTATAATATATATATATTTTAGATTTAACATTTATTTCCCAATGCTGTCTTCATGTCCAGCATGGACAATGGCCTACTCTTCCACTCCCTCGCAGTCACATGGATGCATTTAAGTACCTAAACATGGTACCTTTTGGTTCTACATGAATCAGTACCCGGTACTTTTGACAGAATTCGGTCTGTACCTATAAAAGTACCTAATACGGTGCCCATCCCTACTTCAAACTTTGCTATTAACTTCTTTTTGAATATGGTTCTCCAACGGGATCTGCCCTATCCTCAGAGGACCCGACAATTAGTAAGGATTAAGTTGATGTTCCTTTTTTTTTTTTTTTTTTAAATTAATCTCCTTTTTTAATTGAATTTTGATTGTTTTCTATAATTTGTTCTGCTTGTAAAGCACTTTGAATTGCCATGCTGAAATGTGCTATATAAATAAACTTGCCTTGCCTAAATCCAAGCTAACTTTCTGACTAACAAGCCTTCTGATTTTCTGACTAACGCCTCAAATACCCCAGATTAGAGGTGTCCCAGTCCGATATTGATATTGGATATCGTTCAGATATCAACAAAATAACAAGTATCGATGTCGTATCGGAATGAGTCTAAAATCTCCGATATAAGCAGTTTCTGTTACCCATTGGTTAATAATAAATTGGTCAGTTTTTCCTCATACCTACTGTTGCTGACTACTGTTCTTTGTTTGAATAACATCTCTTAATCAAGCCTTTTCTAACATGACAGACATACTACAGAATAAGGAATAAAAGTATGCATGTTTAATGCTGATATCGTATAGGATTAATATCTGTATGCTGCAGTATCGGTATCGTATCGGAAGTGAAAATGTAATATCAGGACATCCCTACATACAAAGTCTGACTCCGATCCTTTGTGTATTTACTGTGTTTATCAACTTACACTGGCTGCGTGTTCAGTCCATGTAACTGATCCGACCACTGAAGGTGGAGCTACAACACTGCAGTTCATTGGTTGGTTGAAAGACTCATATCTTACTGTGCGACAGCGGCTGTATTTCTCCTGGCGGCACGCAGACTTCTCTGAAACAAAGCTTGATTGTTCTTTGTATCAGAGCTACATGAAAATCACAAAGAAGACAAATTACTGGATGTTTCCCATTGTTTCTCTTTGTTTACAGCGTCAAGTTTTTCTCCTTCGTTGGATTTATTAGCGGGGTACTGATGCAGCTATTGGCATCCAGCCTACACTTGATGACTTTTCCCTCTAATTTTCTCAGTGTGGTTAAATTTAAGCTGCCCTCAATTTCACATCCTCTCTGTTGCTTCTTCCTTTTTGCACAGAGTTGAGCTGGATTCTCTGGAGAAAATGATCAGAAAATGTGCACAAGAGGTCAAAACCGTGTTCGTTTTGCTTCATAATGATACAAAGCGATAACAAAAGCTGAAACTCTTTGGATGGTTTTCCCGGTAATCCACTCAGAGAGGAAGTTCATGTTTCCGATGCTATTTTTGAACCCCAGTCTTGAGTTTGATTATTCTGTGAAAGTTATTCTCTAGGTTACCAAACTCTTCAAGCGCTGTGTCAGTCTTTCTTCCTCCGACACGAGCAGGATCTGTGCTCGCTGTGACCTCACTCACTCCCATCACTCCTCTCCATAAATCTCTTGTCAGGAGCATTTGTCGGCGTACAGAGCCCCTGTCCTCTTGTCTCTTTCCTCCTCAGTGCCCTTCTCTACACTTTGCCCAATCCTACGGCATAAATTAAACCCTAACAAACCCCTCAAACTCTCACAGAGGCCCAATCACATCCTCTTTCTCCTCCTCCGTCCTATTTGCTCCATTGCCAGCCTCTCCCAGGGCCATTTCTGGACCAGAGCAGAGCCATCCGAAAGGCACTGAGGGGGTAATTTGTCTTAAGCTCCACTGCTCTTTCTAACAGACGACGGAGCTCAAACTGTGGAAGATAATAAGAAGGCTCCCAGCTCTAATCCTGCTGAGGGTAAACCGCAGCAGACCCAGTGAATCATCCCCTAATGCCGAGTGGAAAAACACACTTTGCTCTGCTGGAAATTGAGGGGCGTAGAGGAAGGCAAACTCGTGGCCCTGAGAGAGAAGCGCAGGTCCAACCCATTTGACATGTGGAGCTCCAGAGCGAGACGTATATACAGACCCAAATCACTGCCGGGCTTTCTCTCCCTGATCCTCTTCTTATCTCCTTCTCTCTGTCTCCCTCCCTCCTACTCGGTCTTTTCACTCTAATGCCCTCCCAGTCCCGCTGTCTTCCCTCGCTTGTTTCTCCTTATTTGTCTTCTCGTCTTCGTCCTCCTCTCAGCCCGGCTCACGAGTGCAGCGCGAGGTTATTTCCACATTATCTGGTTTAAGCTGCAGCAGAACATCAGCTCAAGCTGACAGAGTCTTTGCAGCTTTAACGGAGAGCGCTGCATCATCAGCGTATAAAGTAGCTCAGCTGGAGCTTTAGTCCTAGAAAAACCTACTCATTAATGCTGCTTTCGTCCACTTTGAATTTTTACCTTCAGTCTTTTTGGTCACTTGAATGTGAATAAAATAATGTGTGTTTTAATCTTACAGCAGCATAAACTGCTTGTTAGGCTGCTTGATCACTGCAGCTGTTAAATTTTTGTTTGAGACAGTTGGTGAACAATTAGAATGCAAAGACAGTAGACAATCCTTTGGAAAGGTGACGATGTATGTAGCCATACAGCAAATGTAGATTTAGGAGACACATTCTGTCAGTGCACAGATGAGATAAGGGAGACAAATCGAAGTATCAAACCAACGATGCTCACTGCCATCAGTTTTATAAGTTTGATTAACTTTTTGCTTTTGCACGTCTGGTTCCTTTCGAAGACCTGCTTTACTGCTCTAAGAGTTATTCATCGAGGAACTGGGGCATTGCTGCAGCGCTTGTTCCTCAAAGCAGCTTTCATATTACTGATTTTATTATTGAGGTTTTCTACTGTGAGCTCAGAAACACCACACGCATTTACTCTGTTCAAGATCGCCAAACTTTCTCTTTCTCTTTGTTTACCTGATAGACTCACTGATAACAGCTGTTTGTGTATTCTTGTAATAAAACCGCAATTTCTTTGACAAAAAATATTTTTCTTGCTCTTCTCTCAGTCAAGCTGTTTCCACAGGTTTATCACTGTTTATGAGAGGTAGACATGCACAGTCTGATTTGGTTTTCCAGGAGGTTTCCCTTGATTATGATGTAACCTGCACCTGCGTCTCTTTCATGGTGTAATTAGTTAACTGGACAATTATTTGCAGTCATGCATGTGGCTAACGCTGCAGTTCCATAAGAGAATGTTAGGACCAATAGTCCCGTTTGTTTAATGACTGGTCGTGCATATTGGCCCTGGACATCAAGTCAAAAAAAGTGCTCAAGATTGGTATTAGACACAGATTTCTGATCAGAAGTAGCATTCAAGTAAATCAGAGAAAAAAACAGATTTCGTCCCACTTTTGGCCACATACTGGCCAAAGGGTACAACTTTTGCTTAGATATCCCATTTGGTATGAGCATGAGAAGCTAATGAACCTTTTGATGCCTTTTTTATATCTGTTATCTAATTCAAGAATTATTTCAAAATTTAAGAAATTATTTAATTTCTTAAATCTCAATTCTCTAAAATTTTTGGCAAAATTTTAAAATTTCATACTAGTTAAAAATGTGCATAGTTTTTACATTTCATTTTGTTTTTAGATCTGTGCTATTCTTTGAATTTAAATTTTTTTAATTTTTCGAATTAAGAAGAAAATTTTTAATTTTGGGGATTTTTTTAAAAATGTTTAAATCTTTGCATTTTGCAAGATAGTTAAATTACTTTTTTTTAATGGTACATTTTTGACATTTTGTTCAATTTAGAAAATGTTGGATGTTGTTCGTTTTTCTTAATATTTTTGCAAATGTATTACATTTTTCGACATTCTTGAAAGATCAAAATCTTTTGAAATTTTGCAATTTTTTGCCGAGTTTATACGTTTCTTTAAAACTTGCAATTTTTTCGAAACATTACAATGTTTAGAATTTTTGCAAATTGACATTACAACCTATAAAAGAAAAATAAATACGTCTTGTTTTGCATTTCATACACTTTTTTTGTCTTTATTGTGACGATAAAGTAGATTTTGTAGCTCCTAAATAACTTTAATCCAGGTGAGCTGAAGCTAAATAGCTCCTATGAAAGTAAAGGTTGAGTGAGGTTTGTGGATGTAATTGCAGTTTGTTCAGGAGATTTCTTCAGCCTCATCATCAGATCCCTCACTCTAGCTGATGATTTTACACTCTGTAAGAGCTGATTTTTTTTGTGAAAACCCCAAAACTTCATGTTGCTAAAACATAAAAATCTCAAAGACTGTGAAAGATATTTAAAAGTTACATTATAAACAAAAAGTTCAAAGTTTTGTGAACATTTTAAAGAAAAAATGAAGTCTGTAAGTGGAAGTGTGCTGAAGTTGTAGCATCTCAAAGTTGGAGCAGTAAAAGGCAGAAATGCTGAAGTCCTCCATTCATTTCAACGGGAATATTTTGTCTGAAGAAGTCAAATAAATCAACAAGTATAAGGGTTAGAGATGTGAAAAGTTAAAGCACACTTCTCTTGAAGAAGTTGAATAGTTTAAAGTCATTTAGTCTTTTGAACAAAGCACCTTTTAGCTTTAGTCACTTTTGTGATTGTCACAGAAATCGAATCCTCCTAAACTCCTGGATGATGAATTAGTCTGAAGGTGAAACAGTACTTCTGTAATATCCAGTCAGGGTACAGTGTTTCATGATGCAAGACGCAGTAACCTAAAGATTTGTGAAGCCTTTGTGGACTCTGAGCGTTAAAACAAAGAGAGACTAATTAGAAAGAAATCCCCGGGGAGTAATTGAAGTGTTCTGCTCAGCGTGCTGCAGGATACAAACGTATTTATGTGAAAACTTAAACCCAGACTACATTAGAGGCTCATCTCCTGTGCAATTTCACCGTCGAATGCCGCCCAGCAGGTGAGCCAGAGCCGATGATTTTCAGAGTTAGGTCTTTGTTGTTTGTTGTGACGGTGGAAATGGATTTCATAGTGGAAGAAAACATCGTCTGAGGTAGATAATCGCTTTGATTTCCTTCCTCTCACTCCTTTTTCTTCAGTTTCTCTTTGACTGATGTAGGTAATTAAGTGTATCCTCTTGTTTTTAATTGATTAATTCTCTTTAGTTGTGTTCACTTGCGTTCAGGTTATGGTGGAAGCGTTAAGAGAGGAGCTCAGGTACATCACACAGCGACGTCAGGGTGAACTTTTAATCAGAGCTGCAAAACAAAATAAGTCAAGCGGTGAACTTCTTTGAGGGAAACTGTGATGAAAAGTGAATCATCTGCAATAACACTTTGGAGGACAATCCAGCATATGATTGCAAATTTAAGCAGCTACTTAATCTTTTGAATGCTTTGGGGAATGGCAGCAAAAGGAACTCTTTATTAACATAAAAACACTCTGAAGATGCTCACAAAGCGTGGATCCCTTTTTTTCTAGCACGAGTGCTGCGAGAAAAATCAATTTCCTGACTTTCAGGTGGTTTAAGGACAGAAGAGGAAGAAGAAATGTTTTCAGATTTTTATTAGCAAGAATACAAAAAGTATCTACATTCACATACCACGTACTGTAGCATGACTGACCACATGGATTCAAGTAAAATTCAATCATTATCAAAATGTTCTGCTCGCGTCTTTACAAGTTTGAAAAATCCTTTTTTTGTCTTTTGGTTTTTTTCTTTTTCATCCAAACACTGTTTTTTTTTTCTCTCTTTTCATCCTTTTTACATTTGGCACTTGATGCAGATTATCGGTGTCTCTGAAGTCCACAGGATTGGAGGATTAAGCCACATTTGTGTGGTGGCACAAAAGCAACACCGTATCTCCAAACGGACAGATCAAGCCACGCTCGCCGTCCGACGCTGGCTGGGCACGGTGGTGGATCAGAGGAAATTGAAAGGCGGCTCCAATTTCTGTGAAAATTTGACCCTCTGCTGGGAAACTCTCCAGCCCTCGTCCTAAGATTACCAAAAAAAATGGCTTCCTTCTTTTTTCTTGTGGATGCAAAAACTGCTTTTATGTTACGATACAAAACGCTCAAAAATGGTACAAAAAACAAGAATACGATAAACATATCAACCTGGAAAACCCACAAGGGATTACATCATTTCCTGTGCGTAAAAAACAACACAGAGCGACAAAACGAGGGCAGGTACGTCATGTATGTTACAACATAGAAGTGATCTTTTCACAAAGCTGCATCAGAATAATTTAGCAAAGAATATAAATACAGCACGAGAAACAAAGGAATAAATTAAGACCTGCCACAGATGGAACAAAGAAGGACGCGTCTCCGTTTGCAGCAATGACTTCCTCTCTTTCAGCGTCTGAGTCGTCTGAAAGCACAAACTCAGAGGAGTGGATCAGCTTTAGAGTTTCATCTCCCTCTGTAAGAAAAAGTAGTCCCGTTTTCTGGCATAAATCAGTCTCCGCTTTGATGCGAGCGGCTCTGCCAGTGGCGGGGTCAGGCAGGAGAGTTAACATGTGCTTTGAAGCCGCTCCTTTCGCGGGGCCTCGCAGGGCTGCCAATCCAGCCCGGCTCTGAAGCGCGTCCCTGGGGGAGATTTAAAAACCAGCTCACACTGCTTCTGCGGGCATCCCAGGCCGCCATCGCCGTGGAGAACGGAGGCTTCGGCAGGAATTCAAGTGCTAACAGTCATGGATGAGGGCGTGAGCGGCTCTCTTGTGTCTCTTGTCTTTTCTCTGGTTTTGTTCTTTCCGTCTCATTTTGCTTCCCTCTCTGATTAAAAAGGCAAAAGGTTCGGCTGTTCTACCACATGGGAGGACTGTTTGTCTCCAGCACGCCGTACATCTCGGCGAGCTTTTTAAAGCGAGGCCCCCAGTCGTTCAGATAGTCGTACTCGTGGTCCGTGTTTGATGCTCCTGACTGGAGCGAGCTGAGCGACTCAGCGACTGACCCCTCCCCCTCGTACGCGTAGGTCTGCAGGGAGTCGTACGGCGGTGCACACGGGTCAACGTCGGCCTCCAGGAGCTTCGCCAACACGTATCCGTGGACGTTACTGTCCCCGCTGCCCCCGCCCATCACGCACGCCTGGGGAACGTAACGCGACAGGCTTTCGATCTCCGGCAGCATGTCCTGTCGCATCTTACCCAGGTGGTGATGAGCTTCTCGGGGGTTCCACATGGCGGCGATGTCGAAGGCTTCAGTGTCCTCCTCGCCGCCACCTTCATCGTCGTAGCGTACGATGTTCTCGTGGACGTTCTCCTCTTCGTCGCAGAGGTACGGCTTCTTACGGTGAGTCCGCAGGGAGAGCATGAGGAGGATCATCACTGGAAGAAAGAAGAGACAGGAAACAATCAACATCGATGTATGAGGTTACAGAAAAAAAAAAACATGCTGCAGTTTGACCAGCAGGTTTCTGTGTTAAACTGATGACGATAAAATATATTTGTAAGAAATGTTGTGAAAATGAAATACTTATTATGAAGTTAGAGTTTAAAACATTAACATTTCTTTAGAAGTTTTCAACTTTTTGTTGCATTCTGCACATATGAATACTGGTTTCTTTGAAAGTGTAAACTTATAAAAGGTTAAATCTGTGTCACTGAGTTTGCTGTTGAAAAAAAATGGCAGCATAGAAGACTAAACTCATAGGAAACTTGGATGTCAGGCTTTGGGACTTATACATCATTTTCTAAAGAAACTGCAACATGTGGCTCTTTGACTCCTTTGCAGTGGCTCCTTGTAGCTTTTTTTTTTAATTAATATACAGAATTTTTATTTTTCTTACAGAGGGTATTGATGATTAAAGACATTGCCACTAAATAAAATCCTGCCCATCTGTCAATAAAGCCTGCCACCGCTCTACTTCACCCCTACAACATCAACAGCCCACCAACTTTCCATGCACCTGTGGCTAACCTCAAGGAATAGAGAAAATACTTTTTTTTTTCCAAAAAAGAGAAATAATTGAGTTAAGTAATAAAATCAATTTATGTTATCAAATTCAAGAATTATTTCAAAATTTAAGAAACTTTTGAATTAATTTAAATTTAATTTATTTATTTATTTTTTTTACATATTTTTAAAACTTCAAAATTGTTGAAAAATGTTGCATAGTTTTCACGATTCATTTTTCTTATTTCCATTTTTGACATTTGTCCACATTAAGAAGAAGTTTTTCAAGATTTTGCAAATATAGGAATTTATGCAACTTTGGCAAAATAATAAAATATTAAAACTTGATACAAAATTAAATGTTTCTGCAAAAATTTTGAATTTCTGAAAATTGGGACAAATAATTGTATTCAATTTTTTGAAAATTTTTGCAATTTTTTTTTTGATATTTTTACATTTTTTAATGAAGCAAATTTTGGAAATTTCTTTTTTCTTAAAAAAATTATTCATGAAATATTTCCACATTTTTTAAACTTCAAAATCTTTGGACTTTTAGCAATTTTTTTAAAAAAAAATTTATGTTGCAATTTTTTTGAAATTTTAAATTTTTAGGAATTTTTGCAATTGTGGCTCTTCAAGAATTTTTGCATTACAAATTATTTGTTGAAAAAAAAAAATATATATATTGTTTCGATTTTTTATACACTTTTTTTTTCTTTGCTGTGAAGATAAAGTAGATTTTTATGGCCCCTTAATGACTTTAATCCAGGTGAGCTGAGGAAAAATGGCTCTTACGAAAGTAAAGGTTGCAGACCCCTGATATCTAGATCCACAACACCATGACTGACTGACTGAAAACCTTTAACTTGGAGCCTTCAGGTGTTCTTCCTCCAGGTGCATAGTTTTTAAGTATGAGCTGTTAAGTCCAAAGGATAAATGCTCATGTGATAGAGATAATGTTTACAGGATTTCATCTCGTCAGTAGAGACATACTCGCTCATTTTAGTGTGCGTCAGAAAGGAACAGGATGTAACGAATCAAACAACCTCCTGTCCTCAAACCGGACACGTCACAGCAGAGAATCAGGATGTGTTTCAGGGTTTTTAAAAAGCAGCCAGATGAGGATTAAATATGAGTTTGTGTTTGTGTCTTGGCCGGCGTTCATTAGCACCAGCGGCTCTGCAGCATCTCCCCGCAGGCTGATATGGACGCTGTTTATCTCTCCCTGCAGACTCTGCACAGTGACTCACTCTGCTGCACAACAGAGAGGTGAAACACTTCAACGTCTCAACTGTGGTCTTAATGCTTGGACAGATTTTTAAAATTTTGACTTTGGATGATTGTTCACTCATTCATTCATTTTCTATACTGCTTAACCTGTTCAGGGTCCAGAGTGGCTGCAGTCTGTCCCAGCTGTCTTGGCCTTGGGACAGACTCCCATACGGTCTAGCGGTTAGGATTCCTGGTTTTCACCCAGGTGGCCCGGGTTCAACTCCCAGTATGGGAATTGTCTTTAAGCATTTGTGAGTGGCTGTAACAAGAGATCTCTAGTAGCATATCAGGATTTATACAAGCCCTCACCTGACCTCTAACCTGAAACTTGAACCCTGATCTTTGCACCATCAGTCACACACAGGCTCTGGTGATAGAGATAAACCCTGTGTCCACCTCTTTAAACTCTGTAGAGTGACTCGTACGTGTACCGAAGTGACAGGTTTTGACTTAAGATAGAAGAAGACTCTTCTCACCCAGCAGGACGAAGATACAGGCCAGGATGGCGATGAGCGCCCCTCTGCTGAGGCTCGCCGGCAGGCTGTACGCCTCTGCGTTACACGACATGACGTTCCCCTCCTGGTCACAGCTGCACACTCGGATGGTCAGCGTGCTGGTGCTGGTCTGGACCGGCTGCTCGCCGTCAGAGATGAAGATGGGCAGGTAGAAAACAGTCTGGTCCTGCTGGGACCAACCTCCTCGCCGAGTCAGGATCCAGGCGGTGTTGTCTGGAGGAGAGGAAAATGTCAGGGAAAGGTTGAGTCAGGTAACAGAGAGAGGGGGGTTGGGGGCTTACATGACTACAGGGGGAGAAAACAGATACTGGGAGAGTGTGGATCCAGATCAGACAGGGCGGCAGAGATCTTCAAAAGTGGTTGAGAAATTTTGCCTCCAGCAAGACATGAATATTTAGTCAAACACTGTCGAGGCTGATCTTAATCTGAGACAGAGTTTTGAAGATGCTTTTTGTCAGTGTCAGTCCCATATGGTCTAGCGGTTAGGATTCCTGGTTTTCACCCAGGCGGCCCGGGTTCAACTCCCGGTATGGGAATGGGTTTGACACCATTATTGCCACACTACACCTACATCAGGCCAATCAGAAGAGAGGCCATATTTCATCTGAAAACACCAAAACGCAGTGAAAAAAATCTGCGTTTACATGGAAAAAGTGATGTAATACGCATGCCAGGTGGCACTATAACTGTCTTGTTCAGAAGCAGCTTTAAGTAGATCTCCAATGAAGTAGAGTTGGGCCGATCATCTTGTGTATTGGTGAATGAGACGATCGTAACAACGGTACTGTTGTCCTACAGAGTGTGACGTCAGCGTTTCCAAAAGTTTTCAAAAGTTTTTATATTAGGTCAGCTAAAACGCTGTCTCCATGTAAACGCAAGGCCGAAATGCAACAAAACTTTTGCGTTTCACCCTAAAACCATTGTCATGTAAACGACCCCTTAACCAAACCCCATAAAGGCTTCATTCAAAGCAGGTAATACACATTAATGTGAATGAGGTGGTTTATAATTGTGCTTAGTCAGAAACTAAATGGATAATGACACTAAGGAGTGAAGGTCAAAGGTTAAACTAGGACCATGTCTTTAATTTGGGGATTTCTGTGGTGTTGTCTTCACAGTTTAAGGAGAACAAAGTTTGATGAGAGTCATGAGTAAGAAGAGAGGCTATAGGTAATTTGGGTTGGTGTCAACTAGAGTTAGGGTAGGTTGCACTATTCTGCAGGTAGCTGGATTTCAATGTTGTCACATTCCTGGTTTCATGTGATGACACAAAGTTAGTTCCCATACCGGGAGTTGAACCCGGGTCGCCTGGGTGAAAAACAGGAATCCTAACCGCTAGACCATATGGAACTGTGAATCTCTTGTTATTCCTTAATCTTTGACTACTGGGCTAATGCCTATTCTGGTTTAAGTCTTCATTTTGCTAGATTAACTGTGATCTGCTACACGTTCCTCAACCTCAGGAAGAAAAATAGACTTTTAAGTAACCTTCTATCTAAAGTTATATCCTGTCACTTTAATAAACCCACAAGTCTTTTTCTGGAGTTTAAACTGGAGCAGAAAGTGGTTTATGATCTGTCTCTGATAGTAGTGTGCCTTTGACCGGTGGAAGGAGTTCAAGTTTGTCATAAGAGAACTAGAACTTCTAAAAAACATCTGTGTTTCTGTATTTCTTTACTGGGCAAGAGAGTTTCTTTGGGACCTTGAGGTTCTAGAGACATCGTCATCACTAGACCATACTGGAGGCCTCAAGACTCGCTGGAAATTTCCAATATCACCTCATCATTTGACCAAATCTTTGAACGAGGCCTTTTTCACTGTCTAAGTCTGTATATTTTTCCGACTGGGTGACCTGCTGACGACACCTCTCTCCAGAGTTCAACCAGTAGCAGAAAGTGTTGGGGCAGGGCACTGATCATATTGGTGCAACCATTACGACAAAGTTTGTAGTTCTTTGCTAGTGACATTAGTCTTTGTAGACTTAAAGATAGTTCCCATACCGGGAGTTGAACCCGGGCCGCCTGGGTGAAAACCAGGAATCCTAACCGCTAGACCATATGGGACCTGTGTACCTACACTCCCAATTTCTGGTTTGTCACCTTGATGGTGATCAAAGAGTATTCGATCAGCTCTTTTAAGAAGTTCATTCTCTCTACCCTGGATCGAATCTTCCTCCAAATGAGTGAGCTTTGACAACAACTCAACCTCCTGCATAACAAAAGACTTCCGGCTTACTCTTTAACTCAGGTGAAACCCGGTGACTGTGATATACAATAGTGTCAGAACTGGGCCACAAAGTTCCTTTGCTCTAGGGCAGAAGACCTGGGAAGTTTTTGGTCCAGAGGTGAGAGGACAAAGTTCAAGTTTGTTGTCAGAGAAGAAGAAGCAGTGAGATTAGATAGGAGGGATTTCCAGGGTCCAACCTGGGCCACCTGGGTGAAAACCAGGAATCCTGACCGCTAGACCATATGGGACTTGTATCTGCCCCTCAGTCAAAAAACAGTTGAGCAAATCTTTAGGGAAAGTGAAATTGAGGTCAAGAAACTTTGTAAAGTTTGGGTTATGTTTTAGCTGAAGATGACTTAACTGCAAAAAAACAAAAGTCTTATCAATTTTTTTGTAGTTTTTCAAGTTTTTCGTACTTGGTATGAGCCACATTCAACTTATCAGTTTAGGAAAATGTCTTGTTTCAAGTTTTTTAAAGACAAAAATGAGGTCTGAATTGCTTATAACAAGTAAAAATCTGCCAGTGAAACAAGAAAAAATTGCTTTAAACTAGAATAATGTGACTTGATACAAGTCACTTTTCTCTTGTTTTACTGGCAGTTTTTTTCTTTGCCTCTTTTTCGTCATCTTTGCATATGGAGTGGGTCATTACTTTGTGTGGTTCATTTGTTGGTCATGGACACCAAACTGGTTTTGTCTTCAGTGATATTTTTACTATTTTTGCTCCTGTATCGTCCGGAGATCCTACATGTAACCATGGCCGCATAGTTTACTTGTGAAATCAGCTGTTAGCAGCCCATAGCATGTCAACGCTAACTGGTGCAAGGCCTGATGTTTCCCCACAAGGTGAGGAGAAGGAGGTGAGGACGACGGGCTGGTTCTCAGGTGAGAGCTAAGAAGTGATGACATGGACCTGTCCTTCCATCCATTGTTTTTGGGAACGTAAGATCTATCTCCAATAAGATGGACGAGCTAGCTGTGCTAACCCAGCAACAGAGGGAATACCAGAAGGCAGAGTAGCATCATGCTATTCACAGACATTTTTTTGCAGTGCGGCTTTACAGCGACACAACATCTACATTTTTATTCAGATTGAGGGGCAGATCAGTGCATGAGGCCGCATCCTGGTCCAACAAAAGTCTACATGCTCCCATACCAGGGGTTGGACCCAAGCTGCCTGGGTAGAATCCAGGAATCCTGACCACATGAGACTTGACTTACTTTTGTGAAATATGTTTCAGTTATTTCAGCTCTTTTTAAATGATGTAATGCCGTGCTGAGATGATACTCGACCATCTGTCTTTCCAGCCTCAAACCTGAATGTAAACTGAACTCATCTGCCCCCGGTGGAGAAGCCGGACTGTACATCTCACATCTTTTATTCACCTTGGTTGTCTCTCAGAGTGAAGTTGGGGTTGTTTGCCGCCTCTGGAGCCAGACTGTAGTGGAAGTGTTGCCCACCCAGCGGCTCGTCTGGATCCACCGCTGTTACCGTCTGGATCAGCTGGGTTACATCAAATCAGACAGAGTCAGAGCAGAAAGAGTCAAGAGTCACCTTTTTTTCAGCATGTATGGAGGAAAGTTTCCAGGATGAGCTCAGAGAACAAAAGTTTAGTCTGAGACGTGTGCTCGTACCTGTCCTGCTTTGGCGTTCTCACACACGTACGCCTCCAGGTAATGCATCAGAGACGGAGGATTATCGTTCACATCCAGGACCCTCACAGCCACCGATACACTCCCCACCTTGCTTGGGTCGTCTGCAGAAACACACACACACACAGACACACACACAGAGGAGGTCAGAGGCTGCATGCTGCATCGATGGCTTCAAATAAATGACTCGGAGGATCCTGCTGAGCGCAGTTTGTGCCCCTCTTAATCTTCAGCTCATTTCCAGTCAGCCGGCGGCACATTAGAGCTCCTCGCGCTTACATTACGATTCTATTATTCTCCATTAACAAGCGCACATTTGCATTTCTTAACCAGCTGTGTAATAGGCAATGGGAAGGCAATTAGTGAGTGGTAACTACTTTCTCAGGTTTCATCACATGATCGATCAATCAATGAGGTGACTTTGGCTCTGGAGGTCGGCGCTCCGCACACAGGCATGTTTCACTCTGAGTGTGTGAACTGTAAAAGTGTGTGTGTGCGCGAGGGTCAGAGAGCAGAGCTTTCACTGGAGACTGCTGACGCTCCACTTAACTACGGGGGAAGTCTAGCTGAGTAAGAGTCCAGTAAGGAGCTCAATGAATGTGAGAATATCTGTGGAGATTTTTTCAATCAATCTAAATTTTCAATAATAATTCTGTAACCATGAAACCAAAGATCAAAGACGTCAGTTTTCTGCCTGAGTTTCAGGATCCTGTGTCCCGTATTACGTCTCACTGTGACTCTGATATAACAGCTGAGTGTGACGCCTCTACACAACAAAGAGACACACAGAGTACGGGATGAGTTTGTGCTGTTTAAGAAGTGAAAGTCCTGTTTTCATTCCTGTTTTGATAATTCTCATCCCGATTTTTCTCATCCATTATAGAAATGTGTAAAAACATCATGGGTTTGTACTTGAGAAATGTTAGTTTCATATAAAAAGGATTTAATGACTCCTCAAAAGTTTCCTTAAATTACAAAAAATGACTTTTTATCTCTTTTCTTGTGGTCATAAACTGATTTTTATAGGAAAACGTCATCCTATGATGAATTGAATTGACGTAACAAGAATGTTACAGATTCAGGATCAGAGCCACTGCTTTTTAGGCTGTTTTTTTCCACAGATCTCTGACATTTTTTAGATGTTTATAGAAAAAAAAAACAACTTGAGAATCTTGAGAAAAAAGTTGAACTTCTGAGAAACAAAGAAATTAGAATTTTGAGAAAAACAGAAATGTGAAGAAAAATAATCATTACGATGACAAAAAAGGAGCATACTGAGAAAAGAGTCATGTTTTAAAGGGAAAAGATAGTAAATCCGGGAAAGGGTCAAAATTCTGAGGAAAAATGAGAATCTGAAAAACAAGTTGGAATCAAATGAGAAAAAGAAACCAGAAAAAAAATATTGTGAAAGACAAAACTATAATTGTGAGAAAAAAAATCAGAGTTTTGAGGAAAATAGGACTCAGAAAAAAGCCTGAAGATGAGAAAAACAAAGAGTACTGAGAAAAAAGTCGGGACTTCAAGGGAAAATGGTGCAAATCTTAGAAAAAAAGTAAAACTGAGAAAAAAAAGTTTAATGAGAAAAAGTTGGATCTTTTAGAACTGGATGATTTTTTTTTTTTTTAAGTGATCTGAAAAATGTATAAATCTGAGGAGGGAAAAACTTCTGATATTTTGTGTTAATTTTGAGAAAAAAATCCCTTTTTCAGGAAAATGTTCGGAAGCCGAACAAAAAACAAGAATTTTTATGAGAAAAAAGTCTTAGAGAAAAAGATACGTGATTTGAAAAAAATGGGCAATTTTGAGAATTATTTAAAATTCTGAGAAACAAATGAAAAATTTTGCAAAAAGAGACAAAGTCAAGGAATGAAAAGAAAGCTGAAATCTGGGTGAAAAAACTGCAAAAAAAAATGTTGGAATATGGATGAGACAGAAAATTAGATCTAAATTTTTAAAGTCAGAACTCTGAGAAAAAATGAGAAATCTGAAAACACATTAGGAATCAAATGTGAAGTATCACAAAAAGAAAACAGAAAGAAGTCAAAATTAAAGACAAAAGGTAAATTGTAAGGAAAATTTAAAATTCTGAGAAAAAAAAACAGAATCTTGAGGAAAAAATGAACCTGAAAAAAGTCTGATGATAAGAAGAACAAAGAGTACTGAGAAAACAGTCGGGACTTCAAGGGAAAATGTTGAAAATCTCAGAAAAAAGTAAAACTGAGATAAAAACAAACTCACAGGATCTCGCGACAAAAGTTGGATCTCTTAGAACTGGAAGAAAACCATCGAAAAAAAAAGTAATCCTAAAAAATGTATAAATATGAGAAAGAAACAATAACAATGAGGAAAACGACAGGTTCCTGACAAAAAAGAGTGCTGACTTTTTATCATAATTTCAAGGAAAAAAAGCCTTTGGTCAGGAAAATTTCAGAAAGCCGAAAAAAACAAGAAATTAACAAAAAAAAGTTCTGAGAGAAAAGGATATTCGGTGTGAAAAAATTGACAATTTTGAGAATAATCATAATTCTAAGAAACAAAAGAGAATTTAAAAAAAGAGACAAAGTCAGGAATCTGAAAATAAATCTAAAATCTGTGGGTGAAAAAAGAGAAATACAATTTTTTGAATATGTATGAGAAAGAAAAAAATATAAATTTTGAAGGAAAAAAAAGTCTGAATTCTGAGAAAGAAATGAGAAGTTTTAGAAAACTACTAGCAACTAGTTTTCAGCTTTTGTTGGAAGAAAAAACTGTTTTGATAAAAAACCAAACACTGTAAGAGTTAAAAAAAAAGAACAATGAGTGTTTTCTTCACTTCATCAGTCAGCTGTTTTTCTTCCTCCTCCTCTAACCTTTCCTCTGTCTCCTCTCCTTCCTCATCCCTCCCTACCTGTGCCCTCCTCTGACCTCTCTGTCTCCATCCTTCCTTTAATTAGCCTGTATGTGAAAACGTATTTAATCAGTCATTAATTTAACCGTGTTTGTCGACCAAACAGAGACACACACACACACACACACACACACACACACACACACACATGCGAGCAGACAAACAGAGCTGAGGGAGGAGGATGAAGGTGACTTTCAGAGCCACCAGCTGCGTTTGGATCTGCAGGGTTTCTCTGCTCCACGTTCTGTAACTCTGCAGGAGATGTTTTCCAAAATCACTGCCTCTGTATTTCTGCAAATATGTCCCGCCATCTGTTTGTGGGGCTCTTTATCTCTTTTAGCCTCGTTTTTTGTCGAGTCACTCTGTAACTTTAAGACTTTCAGACAAACTTAAACAAACTTTTGAATGTATTCTGATAATTCCACCAAAGTTATGAAACCGAGCGTTTGGGGTGAAGTCTGCGCTGTGAAGCAAGGAGGCTTCGATGTGTGACCTGTGTTGGTGTGTTGGTGTGCGTCAGTTTGGCAGACTCACTCATCTCCATGGCGAGGACGGTGATGTTGTGCCAGCCCAGCTCCTCTCGATCCAGCGCTCGCACCGTCATCAGCGACCCAGAGGTCAGGTCGATGTAGAAGAACTTGTCGGGGTCGCTGGACTTCTCGATGGAATACCTGGTGACAAGAAAACACACACACAGGAAACATCCGTGTTATGTAAAGCATTTTAGGTGTGTGTTTGTGCGTGTGTGTGCGTGTGTGTGTGTGATAAGGCGTCAGGCTGGCAGCGTCTGAAGGCACACAGAGAAGAAGATAAGACTTCATCAGAGTGTCTGCCTCGTCTGCCAAACAGCAGCGGGGAAACACAGACCTGCAGCGCGGCGCCTTGGCTCGTGTGCCGCCACCACGGGACGGTTTCCAAAACACTCCTCTGAGAGTGACACACACACACACACACACACACACACACACACACACACACACACACACACACACACACACACACACACACACACACACACACAGAAAACAGAAAAGGAAAGGAGGATGTAGAGCGGCTTATCCTCTTCCAGGCTGCAGAGCAGAAACCTGTTTCTCTAACCGTGAAGGGACGCGCTGCAGCTTCACCTGAGGAGGTAAAGGTGCGTCTCTGCCTCCTCTTTGGAAATATGTTACACAGCATCCTTAAAACCCAGCATCACACACTCATTTCTATCAGATAAGAGGTATAAACATGTCTCAGAGGAGGCTAACACACTCAGCGCTGTGTTTTGGACTGTGTCAGCACGGCCACGTCAGGCCAGGATCTCCCTGAAGGATCCCTAATAATATCACTGCTCCACAGCCACCAGGACAGGCTGCTGCGTGTGTGTGTAGCAGGTGAAAAGTGTGTGTGGGCCAGCTGTCTGTGTGTGAGGATAGATCTGCCAGTCATGCAGTAAAAGGAAAGAAAGCTGTGAGACCAAAATGAGACAGACTGAAGGTTGTTCTTATCTGTCATCTGATGCTGCTGCCGCTGCAGATTTTTGGACTCGGCTCTTCTTCTCTGAGTCATCCTCCGCTCTGACTCTGCTCTGTGTGACGGGCACTGTAGCGCTGCTCGTTTTACAAACAGGCGTTTAGAAACAGACGGATTAAGTGGTGATGCTGATCCTGGTTTTGACTCTTTTCAGGAGTCAGAGTTTTTGGTAAATTAGCATCATGAGGAGGTTTTCGAATCAGGGACATTGTGTTTCTATCGTTCCACTTTTACTAGTGCTGTCAGGCGATTAAAAAAATTAATCTAATTAATTACAGGATTTGTAATTAATTGATCTAATTAATCACATTTTAATCTCATATCTGCTTAAGGTCCCAAAATAAAGAATTTGAATTCCAGGACATTAAAATTACATTAAAAGACATTAAAAAACATTTAAAAATAAGGTGGGAATATATACAACACATTTTTAGGTACCCTGAGGCATAAGGAACACATGAAAAAAGTTTTATGGTTCTATCTTTCCAAAATCTACACAGTCCTGCACCTAAGATAAGCTGATTTGATTTTTAGGACGTTTTTTTGCTTCAGTCACATTTTTACTCGATGTGGACTCAATTTTCACTGCAATATGAACTTCTATACTTCTATGAGGCCAGGAGAACCAGGGCTAAAGGCTAAAATTTGTGAGGAACTATGTGCAAAACACTTTATTCAAGTCTTAGATCAAAGAAAAGTGAAGTATTCTCAGTTTAACATGCTCTGAACACACAAACTGTTGCTGATTGGTGCAGAGCAGCCCCAAGCTGAAACATGACACCAGGAAGATGGAAGCAAATTTTCAAAGGATTCTTTAGATTTAAATACAGGACATTTATCAATCATTCAGGGCTTGTTTAATGCAGTAAAGAGTGTAGAATTATCTCTTTTTTACAGAATTGAGCTAGAGCAAACGGTTGATTTTCTGCAGATTTTCAAAAAGGACATGTGAATAAACGAGATGTGGACGGCAGTCCCCTTAACAGCACTCCCTCTTCCCCCGGGTTCAAAGCATGTGTCTGACATCAGGTGTGATACATTCAGGGACCGTCGGAAATTTGAAAATCTGACGAGAACACCACTTTTTCCATGTAGGACAAACGGTTTGTAAATGCTAGACATTTGAAAATAAGTGCGTCTTTGAACGCCCCGCAGGTTTGGGATCCAGATCAATCTGCGTTAATTTTTAATAACTTCAGAACTCTGTTTTAGAAACAGACGGACACAGCGACAATGTCCATTTATTGTACAGTCTATGGTTTCATCTTTGTATATTTTATAGTTTAAAAGGTTTTTAACCCTCTGTCTGTAACTTTCTGAATAAATCAAATTTGAAAAAAACAACAACTTTTCTTTCATGCCCAAAGAAAAATGAAAACATAAGACTACCACTGTGACTTTTAAACAGCTGTACACTGTAGTCACTGCTGACCGTGTACATGCATGTCTTTCCAGAAAATCTCTGTTTGACCAACAAGTTAAAAACTCTACACAATAAGTTTCAGTTTCTGCGAATGTGTTTTTCTCCAAAACTTAATTTTTCACATGTTTCCGATGTCAGAAATTTCCTCAATGCAGCAAACAAAGAGCTCTCCTTAGTGTGTGTTCTGCTTATTTGGCTGAAATCTCCCTCAGCACCATGATCCGTTTCAGGTAAACTGTGATTATAAAACTCTTCACTTGTCAGAGACGGTAAAATAATGAGCACCCATAAGTGCTCCTGCTCCTTATTGACGACAGAGAAGGAGGAGGAAAATTCGGACACGGCAGTCGGATAAACTGCTGAGTGTCCACACACACACATTTACACACACACACACCAGCCACCTTGTCACCCTCATCCTCTTCTCTCAGCCCTGATCGAGGTTGTAGCAACAGACAGTTACGACGCGTGCAGCCCACGCTGTGTTGATTCGCTCACATGATTAACGACCTCATTAAAGACTTTATGTCTAATTAGTTTATGAGAGTCTGGACAGTAAACGCAGCACCAAACATCTGTTCTGTCAGAGCTCAAAAACACACTTCACAGTAATGAGACGGGTCCTCAGGCCTCTGTCTGAGTGGGAGCGGGCTAATTACTGGATCTTAAAACTCAACAGGTTCAGTTTTAACGTCTGTCCTCTTTTTTTTGACACATGAGACTCTGTGGAGCTCTGAAACACACAAAGTCAACGGCGTCTGCTCTGAGGAGAAGTGTTGTGATGCTGCCCCCTGCTGGTGATCAGGAAGCATCACAAAAGTGATGTTACAGGGAATGTGACTGTCTGCAACTTGCTCTGTAGTGTATTCCAGACTTTTATTGTTTGCATTAATTCTATCTGATGTAATTAAGATATATTTTGTTACAAGCTTTTTAAAAAAATATAATTTCACATCTTTTAAAGTTGATATTACTGTATTCTACAGAAAAAAGACTTCACATTTGTGAGTAAAAGTGCAGCTGCTCACCGAATCATTACTTAAAGAAAGCTTTCGGATTTCAGAATGTCCCAGCTGCATTTGAACGCACCATAAGTCGAAACATAAAAAAGAGGGATCACAAAAATATTTTTTATAAACTTTTTTTTAAGTTAACCTCAGAGTTTTTGTATATTTGACTCACTTTGGGATTTAAAATATACATTTTTAACACTCGCAAACTTATTTAAGATCTTGTTTTATTGTCCCGATGATTTGAAAATAGCAAAGTCTCAATAAAATCAAAGCAGGATTTGAATATAAATTGTCGTGCTGTATTAATGCAAAAAGTTAAGTTTTGGGAAATGGGAAAAAAACTTGGTTGAAACTTGTAAATAATACTTATATTTTACAAATGATATTGAATAAAAGCTTTGGATTCTTATTGAAATTAAAATTAAAATGTTACTCTTACTTATTTTTTATTTTTAACTTTATTTTTCTCATGTATTTGTTCATAAAAATTATGATAAACTTTTTTTACAGAGCCCTTTTTAGATTTCAAGTTTTACAGCAAGGATTAAAAATAATGCTTAGTATTTTGAAAGAAAGTGAGAAAAATAAATAAATAAATAAGTAAATAATAATAACAACAACAGTAATAATAATAATAATAATAATAATAATAATAATAATAATAATAATAATAAATAAAATATTTATAATAATAATAATAAATTTATTCAGTCACTTATGTTGAAAAATATAAAGACTCAGATAAACTCAGGACAGGCTCTCCATGGAGTCTGTTTTTGTGACTGGAGTTGGAAGAGGTCACGGATCCCCTCAGGGTGATGATCCAGAGTGTTGTGTTTGAAGCCTGACCGGATTATAAACTGACTAACCTCCTAATAACTTTGGCAAAATGAAGCCAAAACGATCAAACCCTGAACACTGAACAGATCAAGGACAGCGTCTGTTGTCCTCACCTCACGGTGTTGTTGGCAGCGTCCGGGTCCCTCGCCGACACCGTCTTCACCACCGTCCCGATCTCTGCGTCCTCTGACAGCTCGATGAAGTACGCCGGCGAGTCAAAGATCGGGGGCTCGTCCACGTCCTCCACGCTCACGTGAACGATAGTGACGTCTTTGAAGGGTCCACGGTGACGAAGGGCTGGGTCCAGGTGGGTGTTAGCGCCCTCTACCTTCAGAGTGTAGCTCGGCTTACTCTCAAAGTTCAGCGGCTGGAGGAAGAAGACAGACAGAAGACAGACAGAGAGGGTTTTATAAACGTTTTTAAATCACAGAGAAATAAATCTACACCAAGAGAACTGAAGAGAGGAAACAGCATGTGCTCGGTGTGATAGATCAAAAACGTCCAGTAAAAGATCACCAGAGGGGATTTCATGTCAGGACTAAACACAGATGTTTCCCTTAGAAAAATTTGGAAATAACAAATTCGCCAAAGGAAACAAACACTTTGAGAGCAGGGTGTAGAAAATACATCGGTGTGTTATGGTTTTTAAACGTCTGGGGCTCTTAAAGGGACCATGATTTTTTAAATTGCTCCTGTAAATCTCATCAGCTGACATCACACACCTCAAAGCCACCCGACTCCATTGACAAATAGTGTAATTTCACGCTTTGGAACACAAGGGGGCAGCAGACACACAACTCCTGCGTTCAACAAAGACGACTTCATGTATTGTGAAAGGTGTGCTGTAGCTTTAAGAGGTGAAATTAAGGGATTTTAATGGGTTTTAATAGAGAAAGTAACTAGGATAATTGGTAAACTCAAGACAACAAAAGTTCCAAGAAAGGATTTCAAAAACTTTTTGTACAAATTTGTGTCTTAAATTTCAAATTAAGTAACTAGTTTGAACCCTTTACAAGAACTCTTTGATAAATCTTGAATTTTTTGTATTTTTTTAATATGGTTTGTGACTTTTTCTCCAAAGTTTAAGGAACTTTTGGAAACAGAAATATAAAAACTTTGAGCTATTTCTCTCAGATGTATCATTTTTAAGTCCCAAAACAATAAATCACAAGTTGCAGTTGTCAAAAATCTATTTGCAAAGCACCAACAAGGGATAAATGCAGATCAACCTCCAAAGATCTGTTAAAATCTGACGTATTTTTCTATATTTTTAGTTTTCCTTCGTACCTTTTTCACCGTGATGATGCCGAACAGGTTGGTGGGGTCGGTGCTGATGTCAAACGTGTCCCTCCCGTCTCCATCGATGATGCTGTACCTCATCTCCGCGTTGACCCCAATGTCCCTGTCCTTCGCCCAGATCCGTCCCACCGTCGAACCCACAGGGGCCGACTCTGGGATGCTCATCTGATACAACCCTGAGGAGGAAAACAAACCATCCTGATCACCAACCTGCTGCACCTTTCCTGTTCTCCGTTTGTCCTCTAGAGGGAGCCAAACCCCTTTCCAGCTCCTCTCCAAACCGCAGACAGCTTAGAATAAATGGGTCCATAAACGCCGCACAATTGGGTTACATACCGTCTCATGGGTCAGCTTCAATTTCATCTGCCGTTTAACCTCAAAGAAGAGGTGACAGCTGCCCAATTTGTGGCGCTCCCTGCAGCCCGAAGTGAAATGCCGGCACATTGTGCTTGACAGAGGGGAATCCCTGAAGCTCTTCACAAACCATCAAAGTTCCATCGGAGTGATGGCGCTAATTGGAGGGGGGCGGGTGATGGAGGTGGGCGGACGGCGGGTGTTTTTCTTTGTCTAGCAAGGAAGAAGGAAGGAAGAGCAACCACGGACAGCTAGACAACCTCTGACCCCAAGAGGACGGTAATGAGAGGAGCAGGATCGGGGATAATCAAAGAGACAGCGAGGGGAGGGAGGGCAGAGGGTTAACGTCCAGGGACTGGTGACCAGACGTGGACGGAGGGAGGAGGGCAGCGGGGCTAACAGCTCGGGGGCCTGAGAGGAACGAGGTGGAGGCGCACATACAGAGCAGTGAACCCTCCTCCATGAATATGTAAGCTGCTGCTCCAGTTTTATTACATTCACTCTGCAGCCCCACAAACAGCCGACCAGCAGCCTAACAGCAGCCCTGAGACAAAACAAGGTGTTGTGTTTGAGATTCAGGTGAACTTCAGGGGTCGTTTCAGGGATTTGGGGTTTATTAAGATTCGACTTGGGTAGATCTGAGATTTCCCCAAACATCGGTTTGACTACAAAACGCCAATTAGAGCAGCAACAGGAAACAATAATCAGGGTAATTAAGAGGAAATGGATCAAAAGTCCTAGAAACGAGTGTGTGAGTGTGTGTTTCTGCGCTTACTCTGGTCAAACATGGGCGGGTTGTCGTTGATGTCCCCCAGCGAGATGCTGACAGTCGTGGTCCCTGCGAGCCCCCCCAGCTGGCCCCCCATGTCCTTGGCCTGGATGACCACGGTGTAGTTTTCCCTGGTCTCACGGTCCATGTCGGCCAGAGACACTCGGACGACGCCTGAGGAGGTGAAGAAAAGGTCAGGCACAGAGATGGCGACACAGATTAGGATCGTAAGATCTGAGTCCGATTCCTGGACCTGGACTTAAGTCCACTGATCAAACATCCAGCATGGAGCGTGCTGCTTGGAAACTAGAGATGGAGCTACAAACTTATCACTGAGATTTTACCAACACACTTATTTTGAAAGAAGAGCACTGCTGCCCCCTGTTGGCGGTTAATCACGCTCTAAATTCTGCACATTCACATTTTCCTTCTTGTGCACAAACCAAAGTCTGAAGTCTCACTGAACTACATCTGGGTTGTGCTTGGGCTGCTTTTAAAAAGCTAAAGCTCTTTACATTCAGCAGCACTCAACACTTCTTCCAGCCGACGTCTCTAAATAAACGTTTTCATCCTGATGTGAAAATTTGAGAGTTCAAGAAACTCATCAGAGGACACAGGACGAGCAGGAAAGTCAAAGAGACAGTTCAAAACGAGGAATCAGAAACATTTAGGGCTATTTTTTTCATTGCTTTTCTGTCCTTTCTTCCTTCCTTCTATCTCCTTCCTTTTCCCTTTTCCTGTCCTTCCTCTACCATTCCTCATTTCATCCATCCTTCCTCCTCCCCATTTCTAGTTTCCTTTACATTACTTTCTTGCTTCCTCATGTACTTTGTTCCTCCCAATTTCTTTTTATCTCTTCTATCACTGTTTCCCTCCTTTCCTTTCCTTTCCTTTCCTTTCCTTTCCTTTCCTTTCCTTTCCTTTCCTTTCCTTTCCTTTCCTTTCCTTTCCTTCTTTCCAACCATCCATTCAACCTTCCTTCCTCCCGAATCCTTTCTTCCTCTCCCATTTCTCCCACTTTTCCTTCTTTTTCTCCCCATTCCTCCCAAAATCCTTCCTTTCTTCCTTCCTTCCCATTACTTCCTTGTTTCCTTTCTGCCTTTCTCCCTTCCAAATCCCTTCCTCCCCAAATAATTTCTTTCTCCCTCCCTGTCACTTCCTTGCTTCCTTATGTACTTCCTTCCTCCCAATTTATTTTTATCACTTCTATCTCTTTCCCTCCTTCTTTTCCTTTCCTTTCCTTTCTTTTCCTTTCCTTTCCTTCTTTTCTTCCTTCCAACCCTTCATCCATCCTTTCTTCCCAAATCCCTTCTTCCTTCCTCCCTTACTCCTTTCTTCCCCCATTCCTCCCACTCTTTCTTCCTTCCTTTTCCCATCATTCCCCCACACATCCTTGCTTCCTTCCTTCCCCATTACTTACTTGTTTCCTTCCTACCTTCCTTCCTCCCTAATCCCTTTCTCTCCAAATCCTTTCCCCCCAATTCCTCCCTTCCTCCCTACCTTTCTCCCTCATGCCCTCCTTCCTTCCTTCCTTCCCATTACTTCCTTGTTTACTTTCTGCCTTTCTTCCTTCCAAATCCCTTCCTCCCCAAATTATTTCTTCCTCCCTCCCTGTCACTTCCTTGCTTCCTTATGTACTTCCTTCCTGCCAATTTATTTTTATCACTTCTATCTCTTTCCCTCCTTCCTTTCCTTTCCTTTCCTTTCCTTTCCTTTCCTTTCCTTTCCTTTCCTTTCCTTTCCTTTCCTTTCCTATCATGTCCATCTTTTTTTTCCTTCCAACTGTCCATCCATCCTGTCTTACCAAATCCTTTCTTTCTTCTTCCCTTACTCCTTTCTTCCCCCCCATTCCTCCCACTCTTCCTTCCTTCCTTTTCACATCATTCCTCCCCAAATCCCTTCTTGCTTCCTTCCCCATTACTTCCTCCCTCCCTCCCTCCCTCCCTCCCTTCCTTTGTTTCTTTCTTTCTTTCTTTCTTTCTTTCTTTCTTTCTTTCTTTCTTTCTTTCTTTCTTTCTTTCTTTCTTTCTTTCTTTCTTCTTTTGCTGGTCAGAATAGTCTGAATAAGAAAATCAATCCTGATCGAATCCAGATCCTGATCCTGTCATATAAACATCCTGACATGTTTACCCCATATCGCCCCCTAGTGGAGAACATGTTTCTTGGACTGAAACAGAATTTGCTGATGTTTATGCAGCACATATCGCTGCAGAAAACTGACCCCTGATCATCTGGGATCAGGAAACACCTGAGGGACAGGTGAGCTTTGATTTCATGAGTCTTTAATGATGGCAGTTCTGAGTTCTGTTCACACGCAGCGATTTTTTCCTGGAAAGTTATCGACTAGGGCGTTCATGTGTTACCTTCATGTTTTACCTTCGAGTTTTTTCACAAAATCAGAATTTCTACATCTTCACTCGACTGTTAACAAAACATCCTGAGCACAGGGGACGTTCGGCTCTGCCTGGAGCTGCAGAATCCAACCAAGGTCACGGGACGTATTTTTTCTGAACAGTGAGACATGAAGTGAATGTTACGATGCTGTGGTTGTGCGTTAAAGTTTAACATCCTGTCTCCTCCAGTGAAAACTCTCAGGGCTGTGCAGATGTTCCAGTCAGGGAGGTGATTGATAGCTGTAACGCCACTCGTGTTTTGGTGATGGATGAACGTACAGCAGCAGCCGTCTGAGAGGCCGCTGATGGCCGGGCAGCCGGAGAGTTTTGGCAACAGATTTCTGTGCTGACAAACAAGGAAATGAAGCAGCTGGGGTAAACAATGGACACTCAGCTTTTAGGAGACTAATGTCTTTCTGGAAGAGGCTGTGCTGCAGTTTGGAGACTTTCAACTCCTTATTCACAACATCCAGGAAGGAGTGTGAGCACGCCACCGTCTTTCAGCGAGGATTTTAAGTTGCAAAATAACAACAAGATGATATTTTTGGAGGCTTTGGCTTTTACTTTCTCTCACCTTAAGGGCTGCTTGTCTTACTCCATCCACATTTTCAACAAAGACCTCACACTTCCACTTTAGAAGCACTTTTTGTTGAATGAAAAGTGTCGGAGATTCTGCGAGTTGTAATAAGAGAGCGCCGAGTTTCAGGAAAAGTGTTTGGTAGTCTCGTAGCAACAACAGGAACCACGCTGAGCTTCCCACATTCAGAGCCGGTGCGTGTACACAGGGGCTTACAGTGTGGACTGCTAAAATCAGGCGGCGCTGCAATTACAGTGAGATCCAGGGTGAGAAACAAGGTGGGGGGATTTAACAGTAGCTGTCAGATGAGTGTGAGCAAATCCCAAGCGTCAGGGCTTTATCAGGTTATCTAACATCATTACCAATTCATGCGCAGCTCATGAAATACTTAAACTTTCCCTGTGAGGTCTCAAACACTTCAAACACTCCATGAAATGCCTCAAAATGATGCACACGTACCAGTTTTTGCATCCACAGAGAAGTAAGGCTGGCCCTCCAGGATGCTGTAGACCACGCGGGCGCTGTTTCCGTACGTGGGGTCATCAGCGTCTGTAGCCGTCAGCTGGATCACAGACGTTCCTGGAAAACAATAAAATGATGGATTTAATATTTCAGTTTGTCATTCGCCTCATGTTTGTGTGCACCAAAGCAGAGGAAGACAAATATATAAATATAAATGTAAAAAGCTGCAAATATCACCTTAAAACAGAACAAGCCTGCTAAAAATAAACCAAACAACCCAACAAAACAGCCTCAGAGTGAGAAAAAGTAAAGACACGGCAAAGACTGTAGGGAGTTAAAGATATCAGCCCAACACTTTTTTTGCTTCTGCATTGTATGTTAAAAAAAACATGACTATTTTAGGAAATCTAGAGGTTTTATTTTGTTTTTTTGGCTTTAAATATAACTATGGACTGAGCTTCAGGTCACTGGAAACTGAGGTTTTTGAGAGCGCCTGCAAAAGTGAAGGTTCTGTTGTTGTTTTTTGGGAAGTATGGAGAAATATTCAAAATCAACTCTAGTTTGGACATGATTTCCATTTTGAGTTTTTGTTTCTTAAAGTGAAAGGTAAAAAAATCTGTTTTAGAAATCTCTGTTTGGATGGATGTAAACTAAATCTGAGTGGTGAGGTTTGAAGTTGAGATAACGAACTAAAATCGAGATAAAGATGAGACTAAAGTTATGAAATGGAGCAGAGAGGACGGAGACTGTTCAAAAAGAAGAATCAGAAACATTAAGGGCAAATGTTCTGTTCCTTTTCTGTCAGTTCTTTCCTCCTTCCTTTCCCGTTCCCTCCCTCCCTCCTTCCTTCCTCCCCATTTCTTTCTTGCTTACTTAACTTCTTTCCTCCCAACTTCTTCTATCTTTTCTTACCCCTTTCCTTTCCTTTCCTTTCCTTTCCTTTCCTTTCCTTTCCTTTCCTTTCCTTTCCTTTCCTTTCCTTTCCTTTCCTTTCCTCCCTTTACATCTTTTCTTCCTTCCTTTCCATGATTCCGTCCTTTCTCCTCTATCCGCTCTTCCTTCCTTCCTTTCTTCCTAACCCTAACCCTCAAACTTTTTTTTCCTTTCACCTGGGTTACTTCCTTGCCCCCTTTCTTGTTTCCTGTCTTGCTTCCTTGTTTCCTCTCCTCCTAATCCCATCCTCACAAAACAATTTCACCCCATTCCTTCCTTCATCACTCCAACTCCTTCGTGTATCCCCCATCCTTCCCTTTCTACCTTCCTTCCTTTTCCACCATTCCTCCTCAAATTCTTTCTTCCTTCCTCCCTGGTTACTTCCTTGCCCCCTTCTTAGTTCCCTCCCTTGCTTCCTTGGTTCCTTTCTTCCTATCCCTATCCCCTCAAAACCCTTTCTCCCCAATGTCTTCCTTACATTAACCCCTATCCCTCACACCCTTCCTTTCTTCCCCACTTTTCCTCCTCAAATTCTTTCTGCCTTCCTCCTTGGTTACTTCCTTCCTTGCTTCCTTGTTTTCTTTCTTCCTTATCCTACCCTCTAAAAACCCCTTCTCTCCATTCCTCCCTTCCTCCTCCCAACTCCTTCCTTCCTTTCTTCCTCTTTTTCCTTTTCCACCATTCCTCCTCAAATTCTTTTCTTCCTTTCTCCTTGGTTACTTCTTCGCCCTCTTTCTTGTTTCTTCCCTTGCTTCCTTGTTTCCTATCTTCCTAATTCTATACTCTTAAAGCCCTTTCTCCCCCATTCCTCCTTTCTTCCCCTATTCCTTCCTTCCTTCCTTTCTTTGCAGGTCAGACTAGTCTGAATATGATAATCAATTCCAAAATTTCTGTCTCAAATATCTGTCTGGATAGATGTAGTCAGAATCTGTGAGGAGCGATGAGGTTCGAAGATGAGATGCTGAACAGAAATTGAGATTCTATTAAAGGCTCTGTTCTCCCTTTTCGGCCAAAGTACCAGGCGCTCATTGGGTACTAATGCTAAGTTGGTTCTAGCCACTTGTATTTTTCCCCAAGGATTGGATTTTGAGTGAGAAACTTCAACAAAGCAACAGAAAACTCAGTCAGCAGCTTTTCTTTGATAAAAATGTCTGTTTTCCACTGCTCATCCTTGGTCACGGTAACCCCGCCCCCAGCCCCTGACGCAGATAGTGCTTCACTCTGGCCTAGCTAAGATTACACAACACTTCTTTGTTTACTGAATGGAGCAGCAACCCATCAGTTTACAAAAGCACAAGGTGGAGATGGCCTAGCGGTCTGGGTGGAGCCCCATGGCGTACACCTGTCCCGTATGGGCGGTTGTCTAATGTTCCGGTCTGACCTATGGCCTGTTTCCTGCATGTAATCCCTTACTCTCACCCTGTTTACGACAACATTCACTGCCCTATCCTTTCTGACTTAAGGCATAAAAAGCCTAAAAATAGCTTAGATAAATAGATAAACAAATAAAAAAACAAAAAAACAAAAACGGATCAAGCGGGAAAGGAAGTAAGTCACAGAAACCACATAGAAGCATCCAGTGACTTTCAAAACGAACCAAACTGGAGCCAGACCAGGAGTCAACAGGTTTGAGGTTTTAAAGGAATCTGTCAGTGCATCTGATTTCACCATTGGAGCTAAAATGACCCTGATTAGATAAAATACTGTCTGAAACGTGCTGTGAGGCTCAGACAGATTTTCAGCCTGTGGAAACGTCCTTCAGGGAACTACTTTTCACAGTGAGAACATTTCAGAGTGAGAACTTTTTTTTACTTTTGCTTCAGTTAACATGTTGACCTTTTCTTTCTCCGTCTCTTTTCACACAAAAACCTGAGCTTCCACTTCAGGGGAGAGTTTATTGAGTGCTGACACCTCTGGGAGGACTGATGAGGTCAGATCTGCCGATATCAACACATCAACACATCAACCGAAGATCTGGGGCTTTTCCACTCCTGTGCGGCTCAGATACATGAATTAATCACGCCTTTATGGTTCAGAGTCAAACAAACAGGTTTATGAAGAGCAAACATCTGTCTGCCTTCGTTCTCTCCTGCTCACCTATTTTGGACATCTCAGGAACAGACGCCATGTACGGTCCGTCCAGAAACCTGGGCTCGTTGTCGTTGATGTCCTGGATCTTTACGATGAACTCAGACTCTGGCTCTAGTGGTCTGTCTGTAAGGCGGTTTCTCGCCTGTGCTCGGAGGACGTACTGGGCCTTCACCTCCCGGTCCAGCCTCTGGATGGCGTGGATGTCCCCGGTGCTGTCGTCGATGGTGAAGGTGGAGCCGGCGCCTTCGCCGGTCAGGATGTACTTAATGGAGCCGTCGCCTTTGTCCATGTCGGAGTGGAGCTGAGGGAAAATTTACAGACAGGTTTGAGAAACAGGGTAAAAAGAAAAGGGTGACACATTTTGACTCCTTAATACTGACTGTGTTCATCATAAACTGGTCACCAGGCCAAAACCGAAGGTGATATTGTAAAAGTCCAAAAATACAACAAATGTTTTTCACTGATGATAAAAACTCTGACAACCACTGTTGTTGATGCTGTTACAGAGGTGATAATACAAAAAGTGTTTGTAGTCGACTTTTTTTTTGTTTGTTTTGTTTTGTTTTCTGCAAAGCAAATTCTTTTTTGGGGCCACAAAGGTGAAGTCCTTCCACATTAAACTGAAGACATTTAATGGGTTCTGGAGGTTAGATGGCACAATAACAACTGACTTAGATGTTGGTAAGATTTTGAGTTTGATTTACTGAGGCTAGGAGCAACATGTGGACCAATTTCACACTGTTTGAGGTTACAAACAGGATTTATTTGGAAAGTTTAAAAAAAACTTAAACAATAAATCGTCAAAAATATGACCTATCATGCAGGGTTTCTCTCTTCTTTCTCTCCAGTTTTTGGCTTTTTACCACAGTCCAAAAACATGCTCATCAGGTTGATTGGTCACTGTAAATTGTTCGTAGGTGTGAATGTATGCGTGAAAAGTTGGCTGTCTAAGGCCATGTCCACAGGTAGCTGGGTATCTGGGAAACCACATATATTTTTAAATATTTACGCCTGTTGTCTACATGAAACTGCAGTTTTCCGTCACTAAAAAGAA